>NC_067248.2:106880678-107180678 GCF_019359855.2 Lolium perenne
AGCTCTCAACCCTGCAAGATATTCGCAACTCCACACACTTGCGCACGTAGCCGCCGACCACGAAGTGGTAAGTTGCAACCGTCTAATTCCCAATGGAACAGCAGATCACACAAGACTTTCAGGGGTTCAACACCAAATCAATGCAATATGGTGTAGAGATTCAATAGAGTTGCAAAGCAATCAACTATGAACTAGGGTTTATCTTAAACGTGGTCTAAACCTAATTTGGGGGCATCCTGGGCACTTATATAGGGGTTCAGGACGACTAGGGGTCGAAAAAGTACATAGAAAACCGACCCAGATCGGATCTGGTCGAGACAGACTCGGTCTGGGCCTGGGACCGGGTGAATGGATCGTAGCAAACAAGAGGGGGGGGGTGAATGGGCGCTACGCAATTTTTAACCTTTTTCAGTTTTAATGCAACGGAAGATAAAGGTGATAGCTTTGGTGATGGAGGTGTTCCTAGAATGAACCTAGACTAGTGCAGCAGGTAAAGGAACCAAACAACAATAACAAGGATAAGGAGCGGGACAACCGGAGGGCGCGAAGACGAGGCGAGGATTTGTTTCCCGTAGTTCCTCCCACAAAAGGGAGTACGTCTGCGTTGAGGAGGTGCTAGCCTCACACAAGAGGCTAGACGGCCACACCACGAAGGAAGGCCTCACCTTCTTCTTCAAGAGAGCTCCACAAAGGGACTCCCTTTGCTCCACTAAGGCACCGGTCGAGGCGGTGGTTCCTCCACAAGGTTGGGGCGAGCTCCACAACACCAGGAGGCTCTCAACACCCTATGGGGCTAGCACAACTCCAAGCTAGCCTCCATAGGAGCACTTCATCCAAGATCCCACCATAGGAACCCTAACTCCAAGATCCACTAAGGACTACCACGAATTGGTGAAATTTCTCTCGGTAGAACGATAGATCGGGGTCTCCTCCACCACTCCTCAAAGTATCAGCAAGATTGGTTGGGTAGGTAGGAAGATCCACTAAGTTTGAGCTCAGCAACAATGGAGGAGAGAGAGAGAGAAGAGCTGAGGCGAGCAGGAGAAGAAGGGTCCTTTACATAGGTCCCCCCGAAATCCAACCGTTACCCCCAGTTTTTGCCTAAGCGGTACTACCGCTTTGGGAAGCGGTACTACCGCTCTGGATTCGAAATCCCACAGAACTTATCCACGTGGACACATAGCGGTACTACCGCTCGCGGTACCGCTCGAGGTACCGCAATGGTCTCCAGAGCTTACTGGATCCCAAGCGGTACCGAAGCGGTACCAGAGCGGTACGACCGTAACTTCCGTTACGGTACCTAAGCGGTACCTGGCCGGTACTACCGCTCTGAAGCGGTACTACCGCTTGAGGTACCGTAAAGGTACCGTAACATGTTCTGTGGGTCAATTCCCGTGCATATCACCAGAGCGGTACCGTAGGGCGGTACTAGTAGAGGTAGCGGTACTACCGCTACTAGTACCGGTAGTACCGGCTTGAGAAAAACTGTTTTCTTCTCTTTTCCTCTCCAACCATGTCGCCTCGCGACACACACACAAAACCAGAAAACCTAAGAGCTACGCTTCAGTCTTCCGATCATAGTGTATCCAGCGAGGGCACCGTACACTTGCAAATCTATCAAAGACAATCTTTGTGCACGGTTAGAATTATTCAAGTGTTGTCATCAAACACACAAAACACGGGATATAGATCTTGTTCTTTCATTCTCCCCCTTTTTGGTGTTTGATGACAACACAAGAATTTGCAACATAGCAAGAGATATTATGATAAGGCTCTTGATTTGTAAAAAGTTGGCGGAGCTCCCCCTAGATGCGTGGATATTTGAAATATGCATTTGTATACAAATGCACGCATCCTAGAGAAACGACTCCCCCTAGATTCTACAAACCATGCACATATGCAGCAAGGATATTTGACAAGATGAATATCATATGCACACTATGGAGGCAACACAAGATCATATAGGAGATTTGGGCGAATTTTTCATACCATTGCCTTGAGAAACCCAAACTCACAATAAGTGCCTCCATAGAATCGGTGTAGTCAATATGAGATAGATAATGAAGACCAATATAGGATACCATGAATAAGTCTTAATACAAACCGGGGGATCGGGAGATCCACAAATAGAGTAGCAAGCATACGAATAAGTTCCGAATAACTAGGGATAAAATATGATGCCAAGGCCGAAAAACCAAAATGAAGCACCAAGCCCTTGGCATCCCCATGCAAATTCACGTCCTAATAGACTAACTTCTCCCCCTTTGGCATCGTAACACCAAAAAGGGAGAAGAAGCATACTAACGTCCCAAGGGAATCACTCGTCAATCTCATCATCATCGTCGTCGTCGCCTTCCTCGTCGTTCTCCTCCTCCTCTTCATCCATCTCCTCGTTCTCGTCCTCGTCATCTTCATCTTCATCTTCAATGTGGCCCTTGCCATGAGGTGGTGGAGAGGGACGAACGATGCGCTCGGGGATGGAGTCCTCGGAACTTGACCAAGTGTACTTGGATTTCCACTCACCGGGAGGAGTGATGTTGTCCTCGGAGCCCTCGGAGACGGGGAGGCCCATGTGCTTCATCATCGCCTTTTGGCGTTGGCGGATCTTCTTGTTGTCATGGTGGGCTTGGTACATCCTATCTTGGAGGTCCTCCTTGAAGCAAAAGGACTTCTTGAGGCGAGCGGTGAGCTTGGCGAAGAGGCCTTTGGCCTTGACGGAGTTAGGCACGAAGTCGGAGTCATCACTATCGGCTTCTTCCTCCTTGGTGTCCTTTGTTGCATTCTTGCCATACCTTGGAGGGTCATGCTTCTTGACTAGGGGGCTCTTCTCCTTGTGAATGGTGATGTTGGGACGGCATTGCTCAAGAAGATCTCCACGGCCATCTTGATCCCACTTGAGACAAATGAGACTCATGATGTACGACCCATATTGAGGGAGCTTGCGAAGGAAAGCACAATCACGCATCTCATGCCATATGTAGTCCATGACATCCAGTTGCTTACCGCGGCCCCTCATCTCATCAGTGCGCACAAGAAGGTTCACAAGGAACCCTGCACTTCATCATGATTGGTGTGCTTGGGGTTGATGGTGCTGCGGTAGATGCGGTTCATGATGTCGTAGACGGGAAGGAGGTGGTAAGCACTTCCACATAACGTTCTCCCGGGGATGTAGAGGTTGGCCATCTTCTCTTTGGCCATAGGCTTGGCCTGGAGGTGAATTCTGAAGAAGCTGATGTCAAACTCGGGAAGCTCATATCCAATGCCTCTAGCAAACTCCTCCCACGTGGCTTCCATCACATGCTCCCTAGTCATCCACTTCAAGGTGCGGAAACCACCCTCATCCTCAAGGAACACAACAGTGGCATAGAACTGGCATATTATCTCCTTGGAGTAGTTGTGAGAGAAAGTCATCAAAGGAATAAGCCCTTGTTCTTCACAAATCTCAACGGCCTCCCCAAAATAGTCAAGGTTGGAGTTGAGCTTGTCCATGCTTATGGAGTATTGAGGGCAACAATTGAATTCCTTAGCCCCATAGACCTCATTATAGATCTTCTCTTGGTTGGCATGATAGAAGAAAGTGTTGGGGCAAAGACGAGAGTTCTTTGGCACCAAGTAAGGATTGACCCCCAGAACTTGCAAGAATTGGGCTTTCTTGAGATCTTTCATAGATTTTTGAGGACCCTAGACGGTCCTTTTGTCCGCTGCCGCTGCTGCATCCCTTTGACGCTTGGTGGTCCTTGTTGGTACAATCTCATCTTGCTCTTCGTCTTCTCGATGACGACGAGAGGAGTGCTTGACCTTACCGCCACCACGGGGCCTAGATGATCCTGTGAACAGCAAAGGTTTGGGAGGGAACATGGGATAAGTGCACAAGCCATGGAGTTCGAGATCAAGGAGGACACTAACAAGCAACATTGGTGAAACTAGACAAAGCGGTAGTACCGCAACCTGACTCGGTAGTACCGCTTGGACCGGTAGTGCCACCTGTGAACAAGCGGTACTAGCGCTCAAGCTCAGCACATGTAGATCTAGGTTGAGGACATGGCAAAGAAGTTCATAGTGTCACACATTGTTGCTAGCTAGTATTCTCGTACATGTAGAGCTTCCAAGAGAGTTTCTCCACGACAAACCCCCATCAAACCCTAGCCTATGCATCTAGGGAGTTCAACACACCCTAGAGAGAGAGAATAGGGTTCATACCGGAGGACATGGCGGAGAAGAGGATGGGGAAGCTTCTCCACAGAGGAGATTTGGCCGGGAGCGGATGGAAAAGGAGATCGGGGCCGATCTCTTCAAGGTCTTGAACTTGGAGGCGAGTTTGACTCGAGGTGGGTGGAGGTATGTGGTGATTTGGGGAAGAACCGTTCCACCCGGTACCTTAAGTCAAAAACGCAAGCGGTAGTACCGCTCGTAGAAGCGGTAGTACCGCTTATCGGTACTTGCCCGGTACCTCGGACGGTAGCACCGCTCTGGGGCCAGCTTCTGAACTTCGTCAGATTAGTGCCCCTAAGCGGTAGTACCGGTCTGAGATCCGGTAGTACCGGCCTCCAAAGTTCAAAGACACTCAGATTTTGGTGTAGACTTGTGCTTTTAGACTGAATTGGGTCAAGAGATAGGTAATGGCTTAGGATTAGATGACGGAACTGTTAAGGTACTACTCAACCAAGCTTGCAAGAATCAAAGCATGGAAAGCCAAGCTTGGATGAATCTCCCATGAAGAACATGAAGAAAAGAAAACCAAAAGCAAATGGAGAGAAGAAATCAAAAGAAACAAAAAACTCCTCAAGGAGGAGGTTGGTGGCCGAAGCCACCGTGTAAGAGTTTAGTAGTGTGAGGTCGCGTAGATGTATCTAGGACTCACGGCTACAACTCAACATGAAGCTCATTAGTCACTTAGTTGACAAATAGCATATGCTTTGGATTTCTTTATGCATTATGGGGGGGAGGGATAGCTCAATAT
The DNA here is from genome assembly GCF_019359855.2 of Lolium perenne. Classification (NCBI taxonomy): domain Eukaryota; kingdom Viridiplantae; phylum Streptophyta; class Magnoliopsida; order Poales; family Poaceae; genus Lolium; species Lolium perenne. The sequence goes on from NC_067248.2 coordinate 106,885,639, forward strand.
GTTTAAACCGCACTCCCCCTATATTCATGCGTGCTTTCCATCTAGACATGTAGTACAAAAGTGGTATTATCCACTCTTGACACGACGTTCGGATGAGAAGCACAAGGGTAGAGAAGCAAACCTTGACGTTGGCCGGTAGAGTATGAGTCCATTGCCTTGTCGGTCTCATTGACACTTCTTTAGGAGCTTGTGGTTCCTATACCGTTGGACCCCTTCATATCTTGCTCTTGAGTATATCTTGATGTACTTTGCTCTAGTCATGAAAGAGTCTTGACGCTTTAGAACCCCGGCGAGAATGGACCAATAGGATAGATTCTTGTGTGGTCCCTTGATCTTCATCATGGTTTAGGTCCTCACCTTGACCCTCATTGTTGTTGATGCCGAACTTGAGGTTGTGGAAGAGGTGATCTTTCACTTGGTTGTTCAACGGAAGAAGCTTGGCCTTGTGGTGTAGATGGCTCCATATAGATGGAACTTCGTCCTTCCTCGGAACTCGTAGAAGGTAGCTTTTGAGGTCGGCGAGTGCCAACACCCATCCTTCCTACGGTAACCGGGGGAATTGCATCTCCTGTCTCACAAGAAGCACTTTGTCCCCTCCCAAGAACTATCATCTTCATCAAAAGAGTCTCATCACACAAAACCACAACCACACAATAGACTCAAACTCCTTCATCATGTTTGAGTATCTCCAACTAAGGTTTGTTTCTCACATCCGGCAACCCCATGAAGTTGGGGTAAGAATATGGCTAGGAGTATATGACGGATTCCTTCTTTGCCAATGAAGATATCCAAAATATTGAGCTTGAACTCCATCCCATTGTTGCTCCTTCTTGCAAGGATCATGTTATAGAACTCGCATTGAACTTGTTTGACAAACTTCATGGTTCATTTTCTTCAACGCAATTCCTACAAAACACGATCTCTACACAAAGAAGCATTTTCTATTAGTCCGAGAACGTGGCCTCTCGGAGTGTCTAGGTCCACAAGAGGAACACAACATATTCATTGTAAAAGGTACAAAGACCTTAGCATGAAAAACGATGAACGGGATGAACATTGTAAACAAGGGCCTTGACAAGGCCGGGTGTTGCCACCGCCTTGTCAAGGCCCAATACCTTTAAGCTTGCTTGTGTTGACGCCATAAGAAGAGATAGAGTGAGATAGCTCGAGGGCGACAACAAATTCTTTGCTTCCGGTCAAGAGAAATGTGGCTTCAATCTTCCACCAATGAAGCACCACCGGAAGCAAAGACCTTAATGGATCAAGCTTTGGAGATAGGAACCCATTTTTCAATGGGCCCTATCTTGATGCTCCTTTTTATCTTGATCCTCCTTCTTCTCTTCTTGTTTGGCTTTATAGCCACTCCTTCTTCATTGCAAGAGTTCTCATTGGCCTTATCTCTATTTTCAATGACTCCTTCCAAGTATTTCGCTTGAATTTGGAGTCTTGCAATTTTGGACTTCAAACGGTTGACTTCATGAACATGATCTGGATGAGGATGAGTAATGTTGAATTCTTGAGCCTCTTTCTCCTTGTTCACCCGGAAATGTTCCAATAAAGCTTCTTCTTGAAGAGAATTCATTATCAAGAGTGAGCGCTTTTGTCTTTCCAAGGTGGCAATATCATCTTCATGGTTGCGACAAATATAGTCCTTGCTAGCTCGATGATATTCCATCAAGCTTCCTCGTGCATGATCTTGAGCACCATGAGCTTGTCATTTCTCCTCTTTAGAGTTGCAATTTCATCCTCGTGGTCACAACAAGTAACTTTTCCTTTACTCAAGCGAAAGTACTCCATCAAGGACTCATTTTGCCTATCATTCTCTTCAACTAGCATGGCCTTGTGTCTCTTTAGAGCGGAAATCTCTTCTTCATGGTCACAACATGACACCTTCTCCTTGCTCAAACGAAAGTACTCATCCAAAGCTTCCTCTTGGCGAGAAATGACATCCAAGAGTCTTGCATTATGTCTTCTCAACCAACCAAGAGCATAATCTTGATCCTCGATGAGTTGGGAGATGAAGTAATTGTTGGAATCTTCAAGAACAATAGCACTAGTTTCAAGAGACATGCGCATGCACCATTCTTCCTCATGAGCTTGAGTGAGAGAGATAATTTCCAATTCCGCTTCAACACGATCTTGAGCCACATCAAGTTGAGTCACAAGTTCCTCATCATGAGTCTCTGATGATACCTTTGCCACAAGACAATGGAAGTTGTTGACGATGAGGTTCTCGTTTGGAGAGTCGAAGAGGGAGATGAAGGGAGTGGAGATGGCGATGGCGGCCACTTCCCTTTCCTCCTTGTTCATCCCCTTGTCTTTGTGCTCTTCACCTTCATCGGAGGAGTATTCCTCATGGATAATGAAAGCTCTAGTCTTCTTGGTGAAGGAGGTCTTGGAGTCACCGGAGTTGGAGGAGAACTTGGAGAATCCTTTTGAGAGAGATTTGAACTTGTCTTTTCGTACAAGCCTTCCACCATTGTCTTCTCTTCTCTCAAAGATACAATCGGCAACAAAGTGACTTGTGTCGCCACAATTGTAGCAAGCTCTCCCCCGGTGCTTGATGCGCGTAAATGTACACGTCCGTTGGGAACCCCAAGAGGAAGGTATGATGCGCACAGTGGCAAGTTTTCCCTCAGAAAGAAACCAAGGTTGATCGAACCAGGAGGAGCCAAGAAGCACGTTGAAGGTTGATGGTCGCGAAATGTGATGCGGCGCAACACCAGGGATTCCTGCGCCAACGTGGAATCTGCACAACAAAACCAAAGTACTTTGCCCCAACGAAACAGTGAGGTTGTCAATCTCACCGGCTTGCTGTAACAAAGGATTAAACGTATCGAGTGGAAGATGTTTGCAAAGAAAACAGTAAACACAATTGCAGTAGATTGTATGCTATGTAAAGAATAGGACCGGGGTCCACAGTTCACTAGAGGTGTCTCTCCCATAAGATAAAAGCATGTTGGGTAAACAAATTACAGTCGGGCAATTGACAAATAGAGAAAGGCATAACAATGCATATACATGATATGATAAATATAGTGAGATTTAATTGGGCATTACGACAAAGTACATAGACCGCCATCCAACTGCATCTATGCCTAAAAAGTCCACCTTCAGGTTATCATCCGAACCCCCTCCAGTATTAAGTTGCAAAGCAACAGACAATTGCATTAAGTATGGTGCGTAATGTAATCAACAACTACATCCTTAGACATAGAATCAATGTTTTATCCCTAGTGGCAACAACACATCCACAACCTTAGAACTTTCTGTCACTGTCCCAGATTCAATGGAGGCATGAACCCACTATCGAGCATAAATACTCCCTCTTGGAGTTAAGAGTAAAAACTTGGCCAGAGCCTCCACTAATAACGGAGAGCATGCAAGATCATAAACAACACATAAACAATAGATTGATAATCACCATAATCATAGTACTCTCTATCCATCGGATCCCGACAAACACAACATATAGTATTACAGATAGATGATCTTGATCATGTTAGGCAGCTCACAAGATCCAACAATGAAGCACAACAAGGAGAAGACGACCATCTAGCTACTGCTATGGACCCATGGTCCAGGGGTGAACTACTCACTCATCACTCCGGAGGCGACCATGGCGGTGTAGAGTCCTCCGGGAGATGAATCCCCTCTCCGGCAGGGTGCCGGAGGCGATCTCCAGAATCCCCCGAGATGGGATTCGCGGCGGCGGCGTCTCAGTAAGGTTTTCCGTATCGTGGCTCTCGGTACTGGGGGTTTCGCGACGGAGGCTTTAAGTAGGCGGAGAGTCAACGCGGGGGGCCACACGAGGGGCCCAGGGGGCAGGTCGGCGCGGCCAGGGCTTGGGCCGCGCCGCCCTAGCCTCTGGCTGCCTCGTGGCCCCACTTCGTTATCTCTTCGGTCTTCTGGAAGCTTCGTGAAAAAATAGGACCCTGGGCGAAAGTTTCGTCCAATTCCGAGAATATTTCTTTACTAGGATTTCTGAAACCAAAAACAGCAGAAAACAGCAACTGGCTCTTCGGCATCTTGTTAATAGGTTAGTTCCAGAAAATGCATAAATATGACATATAATGTGCATAAAACATGTAGGTATCATCAATAAAGTAGCATGGAACATAAGAAATTATCGATACGTTGGAGACGTATCAGCATCCCCAAGCTTAGTTCTGCTCGTCCCGAGCAGGTAAAACGATAACAAAGATAATTTCTGAAGTGACATGCCATCATAATCTTGATCATACTATTTGTAAACATATGTAATGAATGCAGCGATCAAAACAAAGGTAATGACATGAGTAAACAAGTGAATCATAAAGCAAAGACTTTTCATGAATAGTACTTCAAGACAAGCATCAATAAGTCTTGCATAAGAGTTAACTCATAAAGCAATAAATCAAAGTAAAGGTGTTGAAGCAACACATAGGAAGATTAAGTTTCAGCGGTTGCTTTCAACTTATAACATGTATATCTCATGGATATTGTCAATATAAAGTAATATAACAAGTGCAATATGCAAGTATGTAGGAATCAATGTACAGTTCACACAAGTGTTTGCTTCTTAAGGTGGAAGGAGATAGGTAAACTGACTCAACAATAAAAGTAAAAGAAGTATGGTGGACACAAATGGCATAGTAGTTGGCTCAAGGATTTTGGATGCATGAGAAGTATTCCCTCTCGATACAAGGTTTAGGCTAGCAAGGTTATTTGAAGCAAACTCAAGGATGGACAAGTGCAGCAAAACTCACATAAAAGACATATTGTAAACATTATAAGACTCTACACCGTCTTCCTTGTTGTTCAAAACTCAATACTAGATATTATCTAGACCTTAGAGAGACCAAATATGCAAATCAAATTTTAGCAAGCTCTATGTATTTCTTCATTAATGGGTGCAAAGCATATGATGCAAGAGCTTAAACATGAGCACAACAATTGCAAAGTATCACATTATCCAAGACATTTTAGAATTACTACATGTAGCATTTTTCAATTCCAACCATATAACAATTTAACGAAGAAGAAACTTCGCCATGAACATTATGAGTAAAGCCTAAGGACACATGTGTCCATATGCAACAGCGGAGCGTGTCTCTCTCCCACAAAGTGAATGCTAGGATCCATTTTATTCAAACAAAAACAAAAACAAAAACAAACCGACGCTCCAAGTAAAGAACACAAGATGTGACTGAATAAAAATATAGTTTCAGGGGAGGAACCTGATGATGTTGTCGATGAAGAAGGGGATGCCTTGGGCATCCCCAAGCTTAGACGCTTGAGTCTTCTTAAAATATGCAGGGGTGAACCACGGGGGCATCCCCAAGCTTAGAGCTTTCACTCCTCTTGATCATAGTATATCATACTCCTCTCTTGACCCTTGAAAACTTCCTTCGCACCAAACTTCAAGCAAACTCATTAGAGGGTTAGTGCACAATTAATAATTCACACATTCAGAGGTGACACAAACATTCTTTACACTTCTGGACATTGCATAATGCTACTGGACATTAATGGATCAAAGAAATAAATCCAACATAGCAAAAGAGGCAATGCGAAATAAAAGGCAGAATCTGTCAAAAACAGAACAGTCCGTAAAGACGAATTTAAAGCTGGCACCAGACTTGCTCAAATGGAAAAACTCAAAACTAATGAAAGTTGCGTACATATCTGAGGATCACGCTCGTAAATTGGCAGATTTTTTCGAATTTTCTACAGAGAACTGTGCCCAGATTCGTGACAGACAGCAATGCTGTTTCTGCGCAGCGATCCTAAATATAACATCAACTTTGACATAGAAACTTTACTTGGCACAAAAACATGATAAGGAGAGGTTGCTACAGTAGTAAACAACTTCCAAGACTCAACAAAACAAAAAATTGCTGTAGGTAAAAACATGGGTTGTCTCCCATAAGCGCTTTTCTTTAACGCCTTTCAGCTAGGCGCAGAAAGTGAAAATCAAGTAACATCGAGAGTAGAAGCATCAACATCATAACTTGTTCTAATAATAGAATCAAAAGGCAACTTCATTCTCTTTCTAGGGAAGTGTTCCATACCTTTCTTGAGAGGAAATTGATATTTAATATTACCTTCCCTCATATCAATAACAGCACCAACAGTTCGAAGAAAAGGTCTTCCCAACACAATAGGACAAGATGCATTGCATTCGATATCCAAGACAACAAAATCAACGGGGACAAGGTTATTGTTAACCGTAATATGCACATTATCAATCCTCCCCAAAGGTTTCTTTTTAACATTATCGGCAAGATTAACATTATGCTACTTCTCAAAGATATAATTTTAGCGGGAGGATAATATCTACCAATAAAAGCATCCTTGCATTTAGTCCATGAATCAATACTATTCTTAGGCAAAGATAGCAACCAATATTTAGCTCTTCCTCTTAATGAGAAAGGAAACAATTTCAATTTAATAATATCACCATCTACATCTTTATACTTTTGCATTTCACAAAGTTCAACAAAATTATTGAGATGGGCAGCAGCATCATCAGAACTAGCACCAGAAAATTGATCTCTCATAACAAGATTTAGTAAAGCAGGTTTAATTTCAAAGAATTCTGCTGTAGTAGCAGGTGGAGCAATAGGTGTGCATAGGAAATCATTATTATTTGCATTTGTGAAGTCACACAACTTAGTATTTTCAGGGGTATTCATTTTAGCAACGGTAAATAAAGCAAACTAGATAAAGTAAATGCAAGTAACTAATTTTTTTGTGTTTTCGATATAGAGAGCAAGACAGTAAATAAAGTAAAACTAGCAACTAATTTTTTTGTATTTTGATTTAGTGCAGCAAACAAAGTAGTAAATAAAATAAAGCAAGACAAAAACAAAGTAAAGAGATTGAGAAGTGGAGACTCCCCTTGCAGCGTGTCTTGATCTCCCCGGCAACGGCGCCAGAAAACAGTGCTTGATGCGCGTAAATGTACACGTCCGTTGGGAACCCCAAGAGGAAGGTATGATGCGCACAGTGGCAAGTTTTCCCTCAGAAAGAAACCAAGGTTGATCGAACCAGGAGGAGCCAAGAAGCACGTTGAAGGTTGATGGTCGCGAAATGTGATGCGGCGCAACACCAGGGATTCCTGCGCCAACATGGAATCTGCACAACAAAACCAAAGTACTTTGCCCCAACGAAACAGTGAGGTTGTCAATCTCACCGGCTTGCTGTAACAAAGGATTAAACGTATCGAGTGGAAGATGTTTGCAAAGAAAACAGTAAACACAATTGCAGTAGATTGTATGCTATGTAAAGAATAGGACCGGGGTCCACAGTTCACTAGAGGTGTCTCTCCCATAAGATAAAAGCATGTTGGGTAAACAAATTACAGTCGGGCAATTGACAAATAGAGAAAGGCATAACAATGCATATACATGATATGATAAATATAGTGAGATTTAATTGGGCATTACGACAAAGTACATAGACCGCCATCCAACTGCATCTATGCCTAAAAAGTCCACCTTCAGGTTATCATCCGAACCCCCTCCAGTATTAAGTTGCAAAGCAACAGACAATTGCATTAAGTATGGTGCGTAATGTAATCAACAACTACATCCTTAGACATAGAATCAATGTTTTATCCCTAGTGGCAACAGCACATCCACAACCTTAGAACTTTCTGTCACTGTCCCAGATTCAATGGAGGCATGAACCCACTATCGAGCATAAATACTCCCTCTTGGAGTTAAGAGTAAAAACTTGGCCAGAGCCTCCACTAATAACGGAGAGCATGCAAGATCATAAACAACACATAAACAATAGATTGATAATCACCATAATCATAGTACTCTCTATCCATCGGATCCCGACAAACACAACATATAGTATTACAGATAGATGATCTTGATCATGTTAGGCAGCTCACAAGATCCAACAATGAAGCACAACAAGGAGAAGACGACCATCTAGCTACTGCTATGGACCCATGGTCCAGGGGTGAACTACTCACTCATCACTCCGGAGGCGACCATGGCGGTGTAGAGTCCTCCGGGAGATGAATCCCCTCTCCGGCAGGGTGCCGGAGGCGATCTCCTGAATCCCCCGAGATGGGATTCGCAGCGGCGGCGTCTCAGTAAGGTTTTCCGTATCGTGGCTCTCGGTACTGGGGGTTTCGCGACGGAGGCTTTAAGTAGGCGGAGAGTCAACGCGGGGGGCCACACGAGGGGCCCAGGGGGCAGGTCGGCGCGGCCAGGGCTTGGGCCGCGCCGCCCTAGCCTCTGGCTGCCTCGTGGCCCCACTTCGTTATCTCTTCGGTCTTCTGGAAGCTTCGTGCAAAAATAGGACCCTGGGCGAAAGTTTCGTCCAATTCCGAGAATATTTCTTTACTAGGATTTCTGAAACCAAAAACAGCAGAAAACAGAATCGGCTCTTCGGCATCTTGTTAATAGGTTAGTTCCAGAAAATGCATAAATATGACATATAATGTGCATAAAACATGTAGGTATCATCAATAAAGTAGCATGGAACATAAGAAATTATCGATACGTTGGAGACGTATCAGTGCTCTTCCCTTGGACTTGTGGGAGAGTATCTTGAAGAGTCATGAGGTGAGTATCTTCTTAACTTTGAGCTCCGTGTCTTGTTCCCACTCCAAAAGCTCTTGGCGATAAGGGCCATGTGTTCATGATAATTTGCCTTGAGATCATTCGGACCCCACTCGATGGGATCCTCATCGCTCTCACTATCTTCGTGCTCCTTCATCTTCAACGCAAGGTTGGGCTTACGGACGTTGTGGGCGCGAGCAACGAGATCTTCTGCATTCTTCTTGGAGATGTCCAAAGCGATGACTTCACTAAGGACTTCACTGGATGTCATAGCACGGAAGGAGGCATTTTGGCGGATGGCCGTCAACTTCACTTCCTCATAAGGAAGAAGAGCATTATAGAACTTTCGCTTGATCCAAGGGTCATCCACAAATGTTGCTCCAAGATCTTGCATTTGTACGGCGGGAGCGATAAGGCGCCGGTACATCTCTTCGGGTGATTCTCCTTCATTCATGACGAAGTTGTCCGCCATATTGTTCACTTCATCGAAACGAGAGCTTTGAATGCTCTCATTTCCGAGGAAGAGCTTGTCAAGTTTATTCCATGCTTCCTTGGCGGTCTTGAGCGAGCGAATATGAGCGCGGTCCTTGGGTGTGACGGCCATGTGAATCATGTTGATGGCGGTGGCGTTGAGTTGATCATCCACGACCTCTCTTCTTGTCAAGTTCTTTGAGTCTCTTGGTGAATAACCTTCCTCAATGATGCGCCAAAGCTCGGTAGACGCGCTGCGCACATGAGATTTCATCAAGAATTGCCAATTTTCAAAGCTATTTGATTCAAGTAGTGGTGGTGAGTCATGAGTCAAAATATGAGGCATGGGTATTGGGACATTTAGGGAGTAATCACTTGGTGGAGGCACCGCATGATAACCTCCTAATTGTTCTGCAACCGGTGATTCATCCTTCCCTTTTGATGAAGTGCCAACATCCTCAAGTTCCCCTCCTCGAGGTGGTTTTGTCGATTGCGCGACAAAATCAACAAGAGGAAGGGTGTCAACTTGTTGTGGAGGAACATTGACACTTGCCTTAGGATCTATGATAGGGGTTGGTTTGGGAGTAATCAACTCCATCATCATAGCCTTCATTTGAGATACAATGGATGACTCCAATTTCTTGAGGTCATCCAAAGTAGCCGGAGTGCTATCGACTATTGATGGTGGAGGTGATTGCTCACCGGGAAGGAACCCATTCTCTCCATTCTCTTGTTCGGCCATTTCTTAGGCGGTTAAGCCCGAGCAAGAAACCTTGCTCTGATACCAATTGAATGGATCGTAGCGAACAAGAGGGGGGGGGGGTTGAATGGGCGCTACGCAATTTTTAACCTTTTTCAGTTTTAATGCAACGGAAGATAAAGGTGATAGCTTTGGTGATGGAGGTGTTCCTAGAATGAACCTAGACTAGTGTAGCAGGTAAAGGAACCAAACAACAATAACAAGGATAAGGAGGGGGACAACCGGAGGGCGCGAAGACGAGGCGAGGATTTGTTTCCCGCAGTTCCTCCCACAAAAGGGAGTACGTCCGCGTTGAGGAGGTGCTAGCCTCACACAAGAGGCTAGACGGCCACACCACGAAGGAAGGCCTCACCTTCTTCCTCAAGAGAGCTCCACAAAGGGGCTCCCTTTGCTCCACTAAGGCACCGGTCGAGGCGGTGGTTCCTTCACAAGGTTGGGGCGAGCTCCACAACACCAGGAGGCTCCCAACACCCTATGGGGCTAGCACAACTCCAAGCTAGCCTCCATAGGAGCACTTCATCCAAGATCCCACCATAGGAACCCTAACTCCAAGATCCACTAAGGACTACCATGAATTGGTGAAATTTCTCTCGGTAGAACGATAGATCGGGGTCTCCTCCACCACTCCTCAAAGTATCAGCAAGATTGGTTGGGTAGGTTGGGAGATCCACTAAGTTTGAGCTCAGCAACAATGGAGGAGAGAGAGAGAGAAGAGTTGAGGCGAGCTGGAGAAGAAGGGTCCTTTAAATAGGTCCCCACGAAATCCAACCGTTACCCCCCCAGTTTTTGCCTAAGCGGTACTACCGCTTTGGGAAGCGGTACTACCGCTCTGGATTCGAAATCCCACAGAACTTATCCACGTGGACACATAGCGGTACTACCGCTCGCGGTACCGCTCGAGGTACCGCAATGGTCTCCAGAGCTTACTGGATCCCAAGCGGTACCGAAGCGGTACCAGAGCGGTACGACGTAACTTCCGTTACGGTACCTAAGCGGTACCTGGGCGGTACTACCGCTCTGAAGCGGTACTACCGCTTGAGGTACCGTAACATGTTCTGTGGGTCAATTCCCGTGCATATCACCAGAGTGGTACCGTACGGCGGTACTAGTAGAGGTAGCGGTACTACCGCTACTAGTACCGGTAGTACCGGCCTGACAAAAACTGTTTTCTTCTCTTTTCCTCTCCAACCATGTCGCCTCGCGACACACACACAAAACCAGAAAACCTAAGAGCTACGTGATACGTCCAAAACGTATCTACTTTCCCGAACACTTTTGCTATTGTTTTGCCTCTAATTTGTGTATTTTGGATACGACTAACACGGACTAACGCTGTTTTCAGCAGAATTGCTCTGGTGTCTCGTTTTTGTGCAGAAATTTAACTTTCAGGAAAATCCTCGGAATTTATGTCAAAGGGCTTATTTTTCCAGAAGAATCACGGAGCCAGAAGGGCAGGCCTGGGGGAGGCCCAGGCCCCCCCAGACACTAGGCCGGCGCGGCCTGTAGGGGGGACGCGCCGCCCTAGCGTGTGGCCGCCTCAGCCAGCCTCTGACGCCCCTCTGGACTACTTAAGGGTTTCGATCTAAAAATGCGAGACGGGAAGTCGAAGTCGCCAGAAACCATCCAGTATGCCGCCACCATCGCGAAACTCCGTCTCGGGACTAGAAACTCCGTTCTGGCACTCCGCCGGGACGGCGAATTGGAGGGGATCATCGCCACCATCACCACCGACGCCTCTCCATCGACCAGCCATGTTTCCCCCATCCATGTGTGAGTAATTCCCCCGCTGTAGGCTGAAGGGGATGGTAGGGATTGGATGAGATTGATCATGTAATAGTCATAAGATTGTTAGGGCATGGTGCCTAGTATCCGTAGTTGGTACTTTTATGATATTGTTGCAACTTGTTATGCTTAATGCTTGTCAGTAGGGCCCGAGTGCCATGATCCCAGATCTGAACATGTTATTGATTCATGAAGATATTCATTGTTTATTGATCTTACCTGCAAGTTGTATACACACGTTGCTGTCCGGAACCCGAGGCCCCAAAGTGACAGAAATTGGGACAACCGGAGGGGAAGGCGGTGATGTGAGGATCACATGTGTTCACGGAGTGTTAATGCTTTGCTCCGTTACTCTATTAAAAGGAGTACCTTAATTTCCAGTAGTTTCCCTAGAGGCCTGGCTGCCACCGGCTGGTAGGACAAAAGATGTTGTGCAAGTTTCTCATTGCGAGCACGTACGACTATATACGGAACACATGCCTATGGATTGATTAGTACTTGGATACCGTTTTATTATTATCTGCAAATGCCCTACCTTGATTGTTATATGAATTCTCTCATCCATGCAACGCCCGTTCATCCATCCCTGTGCCTACAGTATTTTAATCCTGCTGTTTACTATAATCACTACTGCTGTCTTTATTTCACTGCTGCTATTATTTCACTACTCCTACTGCTATAAAACTGTTGCTACTGATAAACTCTTGCGAGCAAGTCTGTTTCCAGGTGCAGCTGAATTGACAACTCCGCTGTTAAGGCTTACAAGTATTCTTTGTCTCCCCTTGTGTCGAATCAATAAATTGGGTTTTACTTCCCTCGAAGACTGTTGCGATCCCCTATACTTGTGTGTCATCACTACGCTTCAGTCTTCCGATCATAGTGTATCCAGCGAGGGCACCGTACACTTGCAAATCTATCAAAGACAATCTTTGTGCACGGTTAGAATTATTCAAGTGTTGTCATCAAACACACAAAACACGGGATATAGATCTTGTTCTTTCACCGGGCCATCCGGTTTCAATCGGGTTTGGCGCCGGGTGGTGACATAGGTTGCAAGTTGATTTTCTTGCCCTTGAACTCCAAGTGATATGTATTGGCGTGGCCATTGTGTTGCACAGAACGGACATAGAGCCATGTCCGACCAGTAGTAGGTGACACACCGTCATAGGAACCACATCAAAATCAATGAAATCCTTATACGGTCCAATCTCAAACTCAACACGCACCATGTGGTTTACCTTCATCTCACCATTGTCGCTCAACCACTGAATATACTATGGATGCGGGTGCGATAGATACTTCAACTTCAGCTTGGTATACAACTCCTTGCTTGCTAAATTGCGGCAACTCCCGTCATCAATAATGACCTTGCAAGCCTTGTCAGGACCAACTAAAGCCTTTGTTTGGAACAAATTGCAGCACTGAGTAGATGCACTTGGCAACACATTAAGAGCACGCTGAGACACAACAATAGTGCGAGCTTCAGACTGATAAGCATCTACACCATCACTGTCATAGTCATCATATTCTAGAGCATATGGATCAACATCATCTCCAGTCTCATACTCATTGTCCTCATCAATAATCATGACCTTGCGGTTAGGACAATCTCTCTTGAAGTGACCCTTGCCACCACATGTATGGCAATTCATATCGCGGTTGCGCGCCGTAGACATGCTAGAACCACCCGTACTTGCAGCAGGTTCGGGCTTCTTTGTGTTGGACACATTGGAGACCGGATTGCTAGACTGAGTAGAATAAGGTGCGGAGCGCGAAGATGGCGTCAACGCCGTAGATGGGGGCGCCCTAGGTGTGTATCGCCCAGCTCCCGTAGCACGACCTTTAAATTGCGCTTCTTCAGCCAACTGTGATTCAGCTTCTCTTGCATGATGTAGCAACTCATTCATAGTGGTGTAACTGTGATGACGAACAATGCCTTTGATATCAAACTTCGAACCATATAGAAAACGCTGCATTGTCATCTCAAGTGACTCACGGACACGGCCACGCTGCATAAGCATCTCCATCTCCATGAAATAAACATCAACGGTCTTCACACCTTGTCGCAAGAGGGTCAACTTATCATATATAGTACGCAAATAATTAGTGGGGATGAAACGAGCTTGCATAATGGCCTTCACCTCGCTCCATGTAAGAACTGGCAACTCGTTGTCTTCTTGACGAGCACGTGTAACTCCATCCCACCAACGCAATGCATAACCATCAAATTCTGAGGAAGCGAGTTTAACCTTCCCGTCTTCAGTATAATCATGTAAGCGCCATAACTTCTCAATCTTCAGCTCCCTAATGAGGTATTCTTCAACATCAGCTCCTCCTTCAAACTTGGGTATGGAGAACTTGGGCTTGCCCAAACCATCGTCTTGTTGCTGTGGAGGGACACGGCGAGCTCCGAGTTCAACAAAGCCACGACCACGGTTACCACGTCCAACACCACGACCAACACTAGGTGCTTCATCATGAAGCTCAGGGTCTTCATCTTCTTGTTGCTATTGTTGAGCGAGATTATCAACAGCTAGTTGCAAAGCTTGAAGACTGCGCTAGATATCCTTCATTTGATCTGTCATTGTAGTGACGGTCTCATTAGTAGCATCCAGCTTCTGGGAGATCTCTTGAACAGACCCCCTAAGCTCATCATCCTGAGTGCGGAATTCACGTTGCATCTCATTATGAAGAGCTTCATAATCCCTCCATGTCATCAAATCAGCGGCATCCTTGTCTTTCTGGTTAACAATTTTCTGATCACTAGCAGACATGGTTAGTAGGTTAGTGCACTAAATCAAAATATATGGTGGTACTCTCACAACTCACTCAAAACTGATAAGAGAAGGAAATCTTACTGCTCCAAAGTGAATTAGTATTGCTTACCACTTGTAGTGACAACTAGTGCACGGATGTAGCGAAGCGAATATCAAGGGTATAAGAACAAATCACATGACAAAGCAGGATATATGTGGGGATGTAGTTAGGCTACCTATTTGCACCAATAACAAGCTCTAGCGCTGAACGTAGACAACCAATGATACTCACACAAGGCGATAAATGTGGCAATGCAACTATATGGATGAAAGGTTGCAATGCACTCGAGAGACACTAGCAAAGCTCAACGACACAGGCACAAGATTACTCAACTACAGATGCAGAAAAGTAAACTAGGCCTTCACTTGAATCTTACTAGCACTTCACTTTTTCTTTTAGGATTTTATTTTTGTAACACACGCAACTATGTAGCTTTTTTTGCTTCTTTTCTATTTTGCTTTTTTATTCAACTCCTTGATAACACGGCCAACAGAAAATGCACAGCACCAAAACCCTAACGAGCAGCCTGTCGAGTGGTATAGCTAGTCTCTTCTGGGGAAGTTCCTAGTCACTTTATATCGATAGGCTGTGTCTATGGTTGGGACAAACACACTGTACGCTATGTGGACCCGGAGTAGCAAAAACTGAAACTAGATGATAGCGGAGACTCAAACCCTAATAATACTAGATGGAAGAAAAAGATACGCAAAAACAACTACGAAAAGCAACTAAAACTCGAAATTAGTGCAATCTAAGGCTATGGCAAACCCTAACCCTAACTTTTTTTTCCTTTTTTGGATAGGAAACACTCACAACTCAACTATTGGGTGGATTGTGGATGGCTTATCGAGGAAACCCGAGAATCTGATACCAAGATGATAAGGGGTTGCCCGATCTTCTCAGTAAGCACGGTGGTGATGATGATCACGGGATGAACACAACGGAGATAACTTGATGATGAAGTGGACGATAACTTGTATGACGCAACGAGATCTCTCGATTGGTCCATGTCGCCAATGCAACACCTCTCAACCCTGCAAGATATTCGCAACTCCACACACTTGCACACGTAGCCGCCGACCACGAAGCGGTAAGTTGCAACCGTCTAATTCCCAATGGAACAGCAGATCACACAAGACTTTCAGGGGTTCAACACCAAATCAATGCAATATGGTGTAGAGATTCAATAGAGTTGCAAAGCAATCAACTATGAACTAGGGTTTATCTTAATTGTGGTCTAAACCTAATTTGGGGGCGTTCTGGGCACTTATATAGGGATTCAGGACGACCAGGGGTCGAAAAAGTACATAGAAAACCGACCCAGATCGGATCTGGTCGAGATAGACTCGGAGTCGGCCGGTCTGGGGGCCGTCAACCGGGCCTAGGACCGGGCCATCCGGTTTCAACCGGGTGTGGCGCCGGGTGGTGACCGGGCGAAGGCTCCAGGGCCCCTGGATGGTTGCCCGGTTGGCACAAGTGTAGCGTCCGTTGTGGACCGAGCTGATCCGGCGTGAAACCCGGTCGGACGGGGGCTGGGACCAGGTGGTCCGGTGGCACGGCTGGTCTGACCGGGCCTAGCGCCGGCCTGAACTACATCTCCTCCTCTCGCGCGTACCTCCCGCTTCTCTCTCGCGCGTCCATGGGATGTATTCATGTCTAGCTCCATGTCCAGCTTCACGTCCAGCTTCACGTCCAGCTTCTTGTCCAGCTGCTCCTCTCCTCCTCATGCGATGCTTGCTTCCTCTTCATACCTGATCATACATAAGTAATAGGACTTAGGCAATATAAAGTTCTCATCAATCAAAGTATCACATAGGAACAAGTTCACCTGTTGCTTAAGTAGCTTCGCACGATCTCGTGTCATTGGTCCAATCCTGACTTCATTAGACTTGAGATTTTCAGCAACATCGTCTTCATCTTGCAATGACGGAGGTAGTACTGTAGTAGCATGGATGTCCATCAAGCGGTGAGCCGCTGCCGCCTCCACCCCCACCTCCACCAGCCGGAGGGTCGGGTGGCCAAGCCGGCGCAGAGAATGCCAACCTCGAGCACCACGAGGCTAACCAAGTGCACCACGGCCGATACCTGGCCGAGGACGCCACCTACATCATCTTCACCACCGAGCCCGAGGACAGGACGAGCCAGCAGAGCCGTTCCCTCGAGGTAAACGCGGTCATACCGCCGGTCCCCTAGTACCTTAACTGGTCAGAACATGCCATCACTTTTGATCGCCGAGACACACCGGCTGTCCTGTCAAGGCCGGGAAGCTACGCCATGGTCCTAGACCCAACCATTGGCACAAGCCGGCGTAGCGTGCGATTTTCGCGCCTCCTCATCGATGGTGGCAGCAGCATCAACATCCTCTACCGCGATACAGCCCGGAAGCTGGGCATCCAGGAGAGCGAGCTGCGCCCCACCCCCACAGTCTTCCACGGCATCGTGCCGGGCCACTCGTGCCAGCCGATCGGCCGGATCACGCTGGAAGTCATGTTCGGCAAGCCGGACCACTTCCGCACCGAGAAGATCGAGTTCAAGCTGGTGGACCTGGTCAGTCCTTACCACGCGCTCCTGGGCCGGCCGGCTCTGACCAAGTTCATGGCGGTGCCTCACTATGGGTACCTCAAGATGAAGCTACCGGGCCCAAAAGGGGTCATCACCATAGCCGGCGACTATAGCCGCTCCATGGAGTACGCCACGGAGAGCTCCAAGATGGCCCAGACGTTGGTAATTGCTGCTGAAAAGCAGCTCATCCACGACGCCGTTGCCATGGCCAAGGCCGCGTAGACGGATATGCCGGCTGTAGGCAACCCAGCTGGGACGACTCACTTCCAGCCGGAGAACGACACGAAGAAGATCCTGCTGGACCCGGCGCAGCCGGACAAGTTCGTCACCATTGGTGCCGGCTTGAACAGCAAATAGGAAAGCGAGCTCACCAGCTTCCTCTGTGAGAATCGGGACATCTTCGCATGGTCTCCAAGGGACATGCTGGGTGTGCCGAGGGAGTTGGCTG
The DNA here is from genome assembly GCF_019359855.2 of Lolium perenne. Taxonomy (NCBI): domain Eukaryota; kingdom Viridiplantae; phylum Streptophyta; class Magnoliopsida; order Poales; family Poaceae; genus Lolium; species Lolium perenne. The sequence goes on from NC_067248.2 coordinate 106,903,043, forward strand.
AGCACCACCTCCACGTCAGGCCAGAGGCCAGGCCGGTGAAGCAACCCCTCCACCGCTTCGCCGAAGAAAGAAGGAGGGCCATTGGTGAAGAAATCACCCGGCTCCTCGCAGCCGGCTTCATCATGGAAGTGCTGCATCCGGACTGGTCGGCAAACCCAGTCCTGGTTTTGAAGAAGAACAGCTCCTGGTGCATGTGTGTCGACTACACCAGCCTGAACAAGGCGTGCCCGAAGGACCCCTTACCCCTGCCGCGCATAGATCAAGTTATAGATTCGACTGCCGGCTGTGAAGTGTTGTCTTTCTTAGATGCCTATTCAGGCTACCACCAGACTCCTTTGAATCCGGCTGATCAAATAAAGACTTCGTTCATTACCCCGTATGGGGCTTACTGCTACACGACTATGCCATTCGGCTTGAAAAATGCAGGCGCCAACTATCAAAGGTGCATGTAAAAATGCTTACAACAACAAATCGGCAGAAATGTTCACGCATATGTGGATGATGTAGTTGTAAAAACCAAGGAGTGGAATACCCTCCTTGACGATCTGAGAGAGACCTTCACCAATTGTCGAAGATTCTGGATGAAGCTCAACCCGGCCAAGTGCACTTTCGGCGTGCTAGCCGGCCACTCCTACGCTACCTCGTCTCTCAGCGAGGGATCAAAGCCAACCCGGAAAAGATCAATGCCCTGGAGAAGATGGAGCTGCCGCAGTGCCTCAAGGACGTCTAGAAGTTCACTGGTTGCCTGGCCTCCTTGAGCCGCTTCATCAGCCGGTTGGGGGAGATGGCACTGCCCTTATACCAGCTGCTCAAGAAAACAAACACCTTCGTCTGGACACCGCAGGAGGATGAAGCCTTCCGTGACTTGAAGCGCGTGTTGGCAACCGCACCTGTCTTAGCATCGCCGGCTGCGAAAGAGCCCATGCTATTGTACATCACATCCACCAATCGAGTGGTTAGCGTCGTCCTGGTGGTGGAACGCAAGGAAGAGGGCAAGGAGCAGTCGGTTCAGCGCCCAGTCTATTACCTTAGCGAGGTGCTCTCCCAGTCCAAGCAAAACTATCCTCACTACCAGAAGCTCACCTATGGCGTGTACATGGCGACCAAGAAGCTCGAGCACTACTTCCAGGAGCATCCCATCAAATTGGTGTGCACCACCCCTAGTGGAAATCATTGGCAGCAAGGACGCCAATGGCCGGGTCGCCAAGTGGGCCCTGGAGCTGGCGGCTCATTCCATCCTGTACGAGCCAAGAACTGCCATCAAGTCGCAGATCATAGCCGACTTCTTCGTCGACTGGGCCGAGATGCAGTACCTGCCGCCTGTGCCGGATTCCACACACTGGAAGCTGCACTTCGACGGCTCCAAGATGCACTCCAGCCTGGGAGCCGACATCGTCATCACCTCTCCAAAGGGGGACATGCTGGACTATGTCCTGCAGATCCACTTCGCCGCATCCAACAATGTGGCGGAGTATGAAGCGCTCATCCATGGGCTCAAGCTGGCCAAAGAAATTGGCGTGCGTTGCATCTTATGCTTCGGCGACTCCGACTTGGTCGTGCAGCAAGCTTCTAGCGAATGGGACGCGAAGGATGCCAACATGGCGTCATACCGCTTCCATGTCCAGCAACTGGCCGACTTCTTCGAAGGGTGTGAATTCCACCATGTGCCACGAGCAAACAACGAGGCGGCCGATGCTCTATCCAAGATAGGCTCAACCCGGCAAGCAATTCCGCCGGGTGTTGCCCTGCAACATTTGCGGAAGCCGTCCATCACACCGTCACCGGACTCGCATTCCATATTCGTGCCGGCTGACTCGGGGGCTCCACAGCCAAACCCGGGGGCTTCTCAGCCAAAGTCGGGGGCTTCTCAGCCGAACCCGCCGGCTCCACAGCCGAACCCGGAGACTCTTCAGTCGAACCCGGGGGCTTCTCAGCCAAACTCGGGGGTTTCTCAGCCGAACCCGCCGGCTCCACAGCCGAACCCGGCGACCAAGCAGCCGAACCCGGAAGCTCCCATGCAGGAGGCCCTGTTGGTCAGCGTATTTGAGATAAAATGCGTACCATCATGGGCACAAGAATTCCTCTCCTACCTAACAGATGGCATATTGCCCGAAGATCGGGGCCAAGCCAGGCAGATTGAGAGAAGGGCCAAGGCCTACACAATCATCAACCACCAGTTGTACAAACGCAGTGTAAGTGGGGTGTTCCAGCGGTGCGTCAAGCCGGCTGAAGGGATTGAACTCCTTGATACGCGTAGATGCACACGTCCGTTGGGAACCCCAAGTGGAAGGTATGATGCGTATAGAAGCAAGTTTCCCTCAGTATGAAACCAAGGTTATCGAACCAGTAGGAGCCAAGAAGCACGTGAAGGTTGTTGGTGGAGGAATGTAGTGCGGCGCAACACCAGTGAAACCGGCGCCAACGTGGAACTTGCACAACACAATCAAAGTACTTTGCCCCAACGTAACAGTGAGGTTGTCAATCTCACCGGCTTGCTGAAAACAAAGGATTAAACGTATCGAGTGGAAGATGGTGTTTGTTTGCAAAGAACAGTAAAGAACAATGATTGCAGTAGAATGTATTCAGATGTAAAAGAATGGACTGGGGTCCACAGTTCACTAGTGGTGTCTCTCCAATAAGATAACTAACATGCTGGGTGAACAAAGTACAGGCGGGCAATTGACAAATAAAGATTCAATAAATATCAATGATGATTACTATGTGATTTAATCAGGGCATTACGACAAAGTACATAGACCGCTATCCAGCATGCATCTATGCCTAAATAATCCACCTTCAGGTTATCATCCGAACCCCTTCCAGTATTAAGTTGTAAACAACAGATAATTGCATTAAGTATGGTGCGTAATGTAATCAACACAAATATCCTTAGACAAAGCATCAATGTTTTATCCCTAGTAGCAACAGCACATCCACAACCTTAGAACCTACTGTCACGATCCCAGATTCAATGGAGGCATGAACCCATTATCGAGCATAATTACTCCCTCTTGGAGTTACAAGTATCAAATTGGCCAGAGCCTCTACTAGCAACGGAGAGGATGCAAGAACATAAACAACACATATATGATAGATTTATAATCAACTTAACATAGTATTCTAGATTCATCGGATCCCGCCAAACACAACATGTAGCATTACAAATAGATGATCTTGATCATGTTAGGCAGCTCACAAGATCTAAACAATGATGGCACAAGCGGAGAAGACAACCATCTAGCTACTGCTATGGACCCATAGTCCAAGGATGAACTACTCACGCATCAATCCGGAGGCGGGCATGATGATGTAGAGCCCCTCTGGTGATGATTCCCCTCTCCGGCAGGGTGCCGGAGGCGATCTCCTGAATCCCCCGAGATGGGATTGGCGGCGGCGGCCTCTCAGTAATGTTTTCCGTATCGTGGCTCTCGGTACAGGGGGTTTCGTGACGAAGGCTATTTGTAGGCGGAAGGGTAGGTCAGGAGGGGGCACAGGGGCCCCACACCATAGGCCGGCGCGGCCAGGGCCCAGGCCGCGCCGCCTTATGGTCTCGGCCCCTCGTGGCCCCACTTCGTGTACTCTTCGGTCTTCTGGAAGCTTCGTGGAAAAATAGGACCCTGGGCGTTGATTTCGTCCAATTCCGAGAATATTTCCTTACTAGGATTTCTGAAACCAAAAACAGCAGAAAAACAGCAACTGGCACTTCGGCATCTTGTTAATAGGTTAGTGCCGGAAAATGTATAATAATGCTGTAAAGTATGTATAAAACACTCAAGTATTGTCATAAAAGTAGCATGGAACATAAGAAATTATAGATACGTTTGAGACGTATCACTCCTCAAGGAAATCCATCAAGGAGAATGTGGGCATCACGCCTCCTCCAGGGCCATAGTAGGCAAAGCCTTCCGGCACGGCTTTTACTAGCCGACTGCGCTAAAGGATGCGGAAGAAATGGTGAAAACATGCAACGGTTGTCAACTCTTTGCCAAGAAAAGGCATGCGCCGGCTTCCGCCTTGAAAACCATCCCCATCACCTGGCCATTTGTTATATGGGGACTCGACATGGTCGGCCCATTCAGAACTGCCTGAGGCGGCATGACACACCTCTTGGTGATGATCGATAAATTCACGAAGTGGATAGAGGCCAAGCCGATCAAGAAGCTGGATGGCTCAACAGCCGTCACCTTCCTCAAGGACATCATTGTGCGATATGGCTATCCCCATAGCATCATCACCAACAACGGCACCAACTTCGCCCAAGGCGTTTTCTCCCGCTTCTGCGAGGAAAAAGGAATTCAGATGGACCTAGCGTCCGTGGCACACCCTGAGTCCAATGGGCAGGTGGAAAAAGCCTGCGGCTTGATTCTAGCCGGCATCCGGCCTCGGCTGGTGGAGCCGCTTGAGCGGGCAACCGGCTGCTGGATTGAGGAGCTGCCCTCCGTACTCTGGAGCATGCACACTACACCAAACCGCTCTGTTGGCTTCACGCCATTCTTCCTTGTATACGGGGCCGAAGCCGTCCTGCCGACTGATATCGAGCACGACGCACCAAGGATCAAGCTATACACTGAAGCCGAAGCTAAAGAACCTCGCGAAGATGGAGTTGACTTGGTCGAAGAGGCCCGGCTGCTGGCCGTGTCCAGATTCACCATTTACCAGCAAAGCCTCCGACGCTATCACAGCCGGAAGGTCCAACCCTTAGCATTCCGAGAAGGAGACCTAGTGCTCCGGCTGATCCAACGGACAGCCAGACAACATAAACTATCATCCCCATGGGAAGGTCCCTTCATCGTGAGCAAGGCGGTAGGCAATGATTCCAACTATCTCATAGATGCCCAAGAGGCTAAAAAAACAAGTCGAACAAGACTGACGAGGAGACTAAACGTCACTGGAATGTCAACTTGCTTTGCCCATTTTACACTTGAGGAGAGGAATGTATGTATCCCTTGTACCCCTTTTGTAACCTATGCTAATGAAAAAATCTTGCGCCAAAAGCGCCCGATACCAACATTTTTTTGCGTACTTTACTACTTTCGCCGATTGGCTTGAACCCTCTCACGCGGCCGGCTTAGTACCGTGACCCGGTTTCCAGACAGCCAGCTCCCGAACCAGCTATAGACCGCAACCCGGCTGTCCGGCTGGCGGGGGTAGATGCTTAAGGAGCCGGCACGCGAAAAACGACCAAGGGAAAGAGTAAAAGCGAGTCGACCCTCATCCAAACTTTCATACAAGCGCCGGCACGTTCAACTCGGCTCACTTGACTAAAGTATTATCGGCCTCACTCAGCGGCCCGCTCTCGCAACCCGGCTGTATGGTCAGCAAGAGCAAAGCCGAAGAGTGGGGCGGATGAGAAAAAGCAAGCAAGCAGAAAGAAAACGAGTCGGAGCACAAAATGGCTAACAAACACACTAAAAGTGCGACTCCATAAAAGGATAATAATATTGTCTTACATCTACACCCGGCATACCGGGGATTTAACGATTGTCTTTGTCAAAAGAAAAGTTGCAAACAGGCAAATCTAAGCACCGGGGCTGGAGGTGGACCAGCCGGGGGAGCATCTGGGCCGGGAGCCGGATCCGCCTCTGGCGCATCCTCCTCCGCATCCGCCATGTCCTCGTCTTCGGCCGCCTCCTCCTCTTCAGGCGGATTCGGGTCCTCGACAAAGACGCCCTTGTTGACGAAGTCGGCGATGGTGCAGGCCCGAGCAAGCCGGAGGGTCTTGGTCTCCGCGCTGAGCGTATCCTCCACGCCGGCCCGCCGAGTCTCCAGCTGGTTCAGGTCCACCTCGTCATACCAGGGCAGCACGAAGGAGAGGGCCATGTCGGCCCCAGCACGCGCAACCGACTCCTTCCAGTCGAGCAGGCGGCCGGCCGCGTTCTCAAGCCACTTGATCAAGTTGGCGAGATCGTCCGGCAGCGTCTCCATCGGCCACAACAGCCGGTAGAGCTCCTCCGCTGCTTGCTGAAGCTCGTAGCCCAGCATGGTGATCGGCTCGACGCGGGCGGCCATGGAAGCCAGATAGTCTTCCATGGAGAAGTGTGGCGAGCTCGTCTCGCCGGTAGCCTGCTGGCGGGCCTTCCGCGCTCGGCCAGCCGCACCCAACGCCGCCTGCTGTGCCTCGGGGAAAGCCGCTGAAAAAGCAAGTATGTTAGAAGCCTGTGAATCCGGCTGACGTCAACCGGCTAACTACATATTCATCACCACAATAGTTTTTAAGCTATTTGTCCCATGAGCTATATATTGCAAAGATAAAGGAATGAAATTTTAAAGGTAGCACTCAAGTAATTTACTTTGGAATGGCAGAAAAATACCACATAGTAGGTAGATATGGTGGACACAAATGGCATAGGTTTTGGCTCAAGGTTTTGGATGCACGAGAAGTATTCCCTCTCAGTACAAGGCTTAGGCTAGCAAGGTTGTTTGAAGCAAACACAAGTATAAACCGGTACAACAAAACTTACATAAGAACATATTGCAAGCATTATAAGACTCTACACTGTCTTCCTTGTTGCTCAAACACATTTACCAGAAAATATCTAGACCTTAGAGAGACCAATCATGCAAACCAAATTTCAACAAGCTTTACAGTAGTTCTCCACTACTATATTTAAACTACATGATGCAAGAGCTTAAACATGATTTATGAGAGCTCAAAACAATTGCCAAGTATCAAATTATTCAAGACCATATGAAGCATTTTCTGATTCCAACCAAATAGCAACAAGTGAAGCGATCAACTTTCGCACTTGAACATTAAAAGTACAAACGAAGAACACTAGTGTTCATATGAAAAAGCGGAGCGTGTCTCTCTCCCACACAAGCATGATAAGATCTGAATTTATTCAAACAAAAACGAAAATAAAAGCACACAGACGCTCCAAGTAAAGTACATAAGATGTGACGGAATAAAAATATAGTTTCACTAGAAGTGACCTGATAAGTTTTCGATGAAGAAGGGGATGCCTTGGGCATCCCCAAACTTAGATGCTTGAGTCTTCTTAAAATATGCAGGGATGAACCACGGGGGCATCCCCAAGCTTAGACCTTTCACTCTTCTTGATCATAGTATATCATCCTCTTCTCTTGACCCTTGAAAAGTTCCTCCACACCAAACTTCAAGCAAACTCATTAGAGGGTTAGTGCATAATCAAAAATTCACTTGTTCAGAGGTAACACAATCATTTTTAACACTTCTGGACATTGCACAAAGCTTCTGAAAGTTAATGGAACAAAGAAACTCATTCAACATAACAAAAGCGGCAATGCGAAATAAAAGGCAGAATCTGTCAAAAAGAACAGTCCGTAAAGACGAATTTTATAGAGGCACTTAACTTGCTCAGATGGAAAAACTCAAAACTAATGAAAGTTGCGTACATATCTGAGGATCACGCACGTAAATTGACAGATTTTTTTTGATTTTTTTACAGAGAGATCTGCGCGAATTCGTGGCAGACAGCAATTCTGTTTCTGCGCATCAATCCAAATCTAGCATCAACTTTACCATAGAGACTTTACTTGGCACAAAAACATGATAAGGAGAGGTTGCTACAGTAGTAAACAACTTCCAAGACTCAAATATAAAACAAAAGTTCTGTAGTAAAATAAACACATGGGTTATCTCCCAAGAAGTTCTTTCTTTATAGCCATTAAGATGGGCTCAGCAATTTTAATGATACTCTCGCAAGAAAGAAGATTTGAAGCAAAAGAGAGCACCAAGAAGCAAATTCAAAACACATTTAAGCCTAACCCACTTCCTATGAAAAGGAATCTTGTACACAAATAAATTCATGAAAAACAAAGTAGCAAGCATAGAAAAGTAACACAAGCGCAATTTCAAGATTCTCAACATAAAGAGGGGAAACTTAATATTATTAAGATGCATATAACCATGTTTCCCTCTCTCATAATAACTTTCAGTAGCATCATGAACAAACTCAATAATATAACTATCACATAAAACATTCTTGTCATGAGCCACATGCATAAAATTATTACTCTCCACATAAGCATAATCAATTTTATTAGTTGTAGTGGGAGCAAATTCAACAAAGTAGTTATCATTATTATTCTCATCAAGTGTAGGAGGCATAGTATAATCATAATAAAATTTACTCTCCATAGTAGGCGGCACCAAAAGACCACTATCATTATAATCATCATAAATAGGAGGCAAAGTATCATCAAAGAAAATTTTCTCCTCAATGCTTGGGGGACTAAAAATATCATGCTCATCAAAACCAGCTTCCCCAAGCTTAGAATTTTCCATATCATTAGCAACAATGATGTTCAAAGCGTTCATACTAATATCATTGCTACTAGCATGCAAATAAGATTCCATAGGTTTTTTAATTTTCGCAGCAAACAATCCATGTCTTAACTCAGGAAATAGAAATAAAAGCTCACTGTTGCTTTCCATTATGCCTAACTAGTGTAAACAAGAAACCAAAAGATGCAATTGCAGGATCTAAAGGAAATAGCTTCGAGCACTTACAACGGTAACAGAAAATAACTTAGTTACCTGGGACCGGAGTGTGAGTGCCTTTTACCTTTCCTCCCCGGCAACGGCGCCAGAAAATAGCTTGATGTCTACTCACGCTTCTTTTCCTGTAGACAGTGTTGGGCCTCCAAGAGCAGAGGTTTGTAGAACAGCAGCAAGTTTTCCCTTAAGTGGATCACCCAAGGTTTATCGAACTCAGGGAGGAAGAGGTCAAAGATATCCCTCTCAAGCAACCCTGCAATCACGATACAAGAAGTCTCTTGTGTCCCCAACACACCTAATACACTTGTCAGATGTATAGGTGCACTAGTTCGGCGAAGAGATAGTGAAATACAAGTAGTATGGATGTATATGAGTGGTAATAGTAATCTGAATAAAATATGGCAGCGAGTAAACATGCAGTAGAACAGTAAGTAAGTGGTGTTTGCAGTATTGGAAACAAGGCCTAGGGATCATACTTTCACTAGTGGACACTCTCAACATTGATCGCATAATAAATAATAACTTCTCTCATTTGTGCTACATACACTCTTTTGTTGGATGACAAACACCATTCGTTGTGTAGGGCTACAAGAGCTCCCTCAAGCCGGAGTTAACAAGCGCCACAACATTCAACATTCATATTTAAGTAACCTTAGAGCATAATAGATCTTTGCAAAATAAACCGAGAACTAACATAGCATACACACTATCCACATTACACTACGAAAGGAGGAATAGATCACATCAATACTATCATAATGATAATTAACTCCACAACCTACAAGAGATCATGATCATAGCCTACGACAAGAACCACACGGTGCACACACTGGCACCTTTACACCATGCAGGAGGAATAGACTACTTTAATAACATCACATGAGTAGCACATAGACTAGTAGCGATACAAAGCTCATCATATGGATCTCAATCATGCAAGCAATTCATGAGATCATTGTATTGGAGTATAGAGAGAGATTAACCACATAGCTACCGGTACAGCCCCTTAGCCTCGAGGGAGAACTACTCCCTCCTCATCATGGGAGCAGTAGCGTTGATGGAGATGGCGGTGGTGTCGATGGATGTCGGGGGGAAGACCCCGGGTAGGGCAATGGATGCGGAGCGGCCGGCTTGAGGTCGGCCGGCTCGCGGCAAAGGCCGGCTGAGGAGCAGCCGGCTGGAGCCGTGGCCGGCTGCCTCGGGAGCCGGCTGGCTCTAAGTCCTGGTCGGCCTGGCTGCGGCCTTCAACGCTGTAGCTGGGCCGGCTTCTACAAGCCATATCTGACTGGGGTTTATACCTCAGACCGACTCGAGGCTGGCGAGTCTTGCACTGGAAGGAACTGGGTAGGTGGTCCGGGTTCAAAGGTCCACGCTGACCTCACCTCCCGTAAAGCGCGGGGCACTGTGGAGCAACAGTGCCACGCGCCGGACAGGCCATCATGGCGTACGTCGGTCCGTACCGGCTACAGGGCATGATGGCGACAGAGACACCACCTCGCCATACCGCTGACCTGAGCAGGCGGATGGGACGTGCCACTACGCTCAACGGCTCCCTGACGTCAACGCCTCGGGAAGGAACGGGAGCCGGAGCCGGCCAAGCCGGCCACTAGACTATAGGGACTTATATGTAAAGTGCCGACGCCTATATAAGCCGGGCTACCCCCTCGTGCAGGGACGATCGATCACTTCTTACTCATTCTAGTCTTAGCGCTTCCCTGGGAGAGAGACCTTCGTCTACCTTAGCCTCCCAGGAGCAGCCGGATACAGCTCAAGGAGCACCATTGTACTGTGTGATCACCATATACACTCATAGCAGGAGTAGAGGTGTTACCTCCACAGGAGGGCCTCGAACCTGGGTACGTCGACCGTGTCACTCGTCCCCATACCCGCATCCGGATACCGCCGTGAGACCACTAGGAACCACTTCGATTAGCCACCCTATGGCATATGTCATGACGATACCACGACATTTGGCGCCCACCGTGGGGCCTTCAGCGTCCGCGGCCGGTGTCTTCATCCGGACGGGCCTCACCATCACCACTGGCGAGCGGGTCGCTTCAGGCTTTATCTGGAGATTCGGCTCCCTCGACTGCGTCAGCGACAACGCTGGTTGCTTCGCCGACCGGCCATTCCCAGCCGGCGGCAACGTCATCAGCTTCGGCGGCTTCGACGTCTACGTCGCCACCGTCGCACCACCGCGCTACCCGCGCGAGATCGTGCGCTGTGCAAGCCCTCCTCCAGGAGTCGGCGCCAGCCTCACCACCGCTGGCCCCTGCGTCATGCAGGAGGTCATGACCACCGGCGATGACGCCATCGACAAGTCCACGCGCGTTCACGGCCCCGAGTTGGAGCGCACCGCGAAGGACGACGGCGCATCCGGCTCGGGCCCAAAAGCCCCAGCACCACCGTCCCGCTTGGACGAAGTCCGGGCAAAGCTGAGCTCCCCGCTCACAGCCGGAGCGGATCCCTCCTCCATCGAGAAGGACCTGGAGGCGCACCGCCAGCTGCTCCTCAAGCAGGCGGAAGAGCTGTCTGCTGCAAAGCGGCAGATGGAGATCACCCAGAGCGAGTACAACCGCGCTCACGGCTTCACGCCAGACAGCGACAACCCAAGCCGAGCCGGCCAGATCCGCCGGAGGGGAGGCGGCCTGGGCGCAGAAATCGCCCGGGACGGCGCAGAATCGCCGGCTCCGTCCACGGAGCAACCCGTCTACAACACCCCCGACAAGAACATGCGCGCGGCGTAAGCCGCCGCAGAAGAGCTGAACCGCCTCCAAGGAGAAGAGTTACGCCGCCAGACAAAGCAGGTAACTGAGCTGATCAACGCGGCCACCAAGCAGTCGGCCGACCCCAGGTACGCCACTGCCCCTAGAGCTTCTCACGCTCGCGGCGCTGCAGGCAACGACAGGGACGGCCCGAGGGACACGGCCGAGTCCGCCTCCCCCGCACCAAGCCGGCACCGGGACTCCCGGGGCACCCACGCAAGTTCCAGCCGCACAAGCCGGCCGCCTAGTGGCAACAGCGGCCGCAGCCGGCCACCATCGAGCCGGCGTGAGGAAGAAGAATCCGAGAGGCCGGCGGCAAGACACCAGCACCGCGCGGCCCCAGAGGCCAGTGGTCAACGCCAGCCGGCCCATTCCCGGCTGGGCCCACGCATCGAGCCGGCCGACGCCAGAGATCGCCTCGACCGGCTGGTCGAATCCCGCATCGCGGAGGAAGAAGGGCCAGCCGGCCCCAAGTGCTTCGGGCCGCGGATCCTCAACGAGCCCATGATTGACGGCTTCCAGCTCCCCCGCGACACGCCCAAGTACGACGGCACGGCCAAGCCGGAGGACTGGCTGCAGGATTACTCCACCGCAGTCGGCATCACCAAGGGCAACAAACGCTGGGTTGTGCGCTACTCCCCCTCATGCTGCTCGGCTCCGCCCGCACATGGCTCAACAACTTGCCAGCCGGCAGCATCAACGGCTGGCTCGACTTCGAGGAGGCCTTCATCAGCAACTTCACCGGCACCTACCGCCGGCCGGGTCGCCCCCAACAGCTCGAGATGTGTAAGCAGGGCCTGGACGAGACGGACCGTGCATACCTGACGCGTTGGTGCGAAATGCGCAACTCCTGCGAGGGCGTGCACGAGATCCAGGCAGTCGACTTCTTCATGGCCGGCTGCCGGCCCAACACCATGCTGTGGCACAAGCTGCGCCGCAGCGAGCCCAAGACAATGGCTGCCTTGATGGCCATCGCCGACAAGTACGCGCTGGCTGAGGGAGCTAGCAGCACCCCGGCTGAGATTTCGCCGGCTTCGTCCAGGCGAGACAACAACAAGCCGGCCGAGGGCGGCCACCATGGCAGCCGGCGGGACAACTACCGCGGCAAGCGGCACAGCGACCAGCCGGACCGACGGTACGGCTCCGCCCATGTGGCAGCCGTGTCAGACCACGCGGCGGCTGGCGGAAGCCGGCGCCAGAAGCAAACAGACCGGCCCTGGAAGCCGAAGTACACCTTTGAGCAGATGCTCGACTCGCCGTGCAAGTACCACAGCGGCAAGAACCCCTCCAACCACACCACCCGCGACTGCCACTTCATGAAGCGGCTGACGAGCGGCGAGCCACTTCCGCCTCCACCCCCGCCTCCACCAGCCGGCGGGCCGGGTGGCCAAGCCGGCGCGGAAGCCAACAACCTCGAGCACCACGAGGCTAACCAAGTGCACCATGGCGGCCGGTACCTGGCTGAGGATGCCACCTACATCATCTTCACCACCGAGCTGGAGGACAAAACGAGCCAGCAGCGCCGTTCCCTCGAAGTCAACGCGGTCATGCCGCCGGTCCCCCAGTACCTAATCTGGTCAGAGCAGGCCATCACTTTTGATCGCCGCGACACACCGGCTGTCCTGCCAAAGCCGGGCAGCTACGCCATGGTCCTCGACCCCACCATCGGCACAAGCCGGCGCAGCGTGCGTTTCTCGCGCGTCCTCATCGACGGCGGCAGCAGCATCAACATCCTCTACCGTGACACCGCCCGCAAGATGGGCATCCAGGAGGCCGAGTTGCGCCCCACCCCCACCGTCTTCCACGGCATCGTGCCAGGTCACTCGTGCCAGCCGATCGGCCGGATCACCCTGGCGGTCATGTTCGGCAAGCCGGACCACTTCCGCACGGAGAACGTCGAGTTCGAGGTGGTGGACCTGGTCAGTCCCTACCACGCGCTCCTGGGCAGGCCGGCCCTGACCAAGTTCATGGCGGTGCCCCACTACGGGTACCTAAAGATGAAGCTGCCGGGCCCAAAGGGGGTCATTACCGTAGCCGGCGACTATCGCCGCCCTATGGAGTGCGCTACCCAGAGCTCGAAGATGGCCCAGACGCTGGTCATAGCTGCCGAGAAGCAGCTCATCAGCGACGCCGTCGACATGGCTAAGGCCGCGCAGTCGGGCATGTCGGCTGTGGGCAACCCGGCTGGGACGACTCACTTCCAGCCGGCCAACGACACCAAGAAGATCCTGCTCGACCCGGCGCAGCCGGACAAGTTCGTCACCATCGGTGCCGGCTTGAGCAGCAAATAGGAAAGCGAGCTCACCAGCTTCCTCCGTGAGAATCGGGACATCTTCGCATGGTCTCCAAGGGACATGCCAGGTGTACCGAGGGAGTTAGCTGAGCACCACCTCCACGTCAGGCCAGAGGCCAAGCCGGTGAAGCAGCCCCTCAGGCGCTTCGCCGAAGAAAGAAGGAAGGCCATCGGTGAAGAAATCGTCCGGCTCCTAGCTGCCGGCTTCATCATGGAAGTGCTGCACCCGGACTGGTTGGCGAACCCGGTCCTGGTCTTGAAGAAGAACGGCTCCTGGCGCATGTGTATCGACTACACCAGCCTCAACAAGGCGTGCCCGAAGGACCCCTTCCCCCTGCCGCGCATAGATCAAGTCATAGACTCGACTGCCGGCTGTGAACTGTTGTCTTTTTTAGATGCCTATTCAGGCTACCACCAGATTCCTTTGAATCCGGCTGATCAAATAAAGACTTCGTTCATTACCCCGTATGGGGCTTACTGCTACACGACTATGCCATTCGGCTTGAAAAATGCAGGCGCCACCTACCAAAGGTGCATGCAAAAGTGTTTGCAGGATCAAATCGGCAGAAATGTTCACGCATACGTGGATGATGTCGTTGTAAAAACCAAGGAGATGCCTACCCTCCTTGATGACCTGAGAGAAACCTTCACCAATCTGCGAAGATTCCGGATGAAGTTGAACCCGGCCAAGTGCACTTTCGGCGTGCCGTCTGGCCAGCTCCTGGGCTACCTCGTCTCTCAGCGGGGAATCGAAGCCAACCCGGAGAAGATCAGTGCCATTGAGAAGATGGAACTGCCGCAGTGCCTCAAGGACGTCCAGAAGTTCACCGGATGCCTGGCCTCCTTGAGCCGCTTCATCAGCCGGCTGGGGGAGAAGGCACTGCCCCTGTACCAGTTGCTTAAGAAGACAAACTCCTTCAGCTGGACGCCGCAGGCGGATGAAGCCTTCTGCGATCTGAAGCGCATGCTCTCGACTGCGCCCGTCTTGGCATCGCCGGCTTCAGTGGAGCCGATGCTCTTGTACATCGCAGCCACCAATCGAGTGGTTAGCGTTGTCCTGGTGGTGGAGCGCAAAGAGGCCGGCAAGGAGCAGCCGGTCCAGCGCCCAGTCTACTACCTAAGTGAAGTGTTTTCCCAGTCAAAGGAAAACTACCCCCACTACCAGAAGGTCACCTATGGCGTGTACATGGCGGCCAAAAAGCTCAAGCACTACTTCCAAGAGCACCCCATCAAGGTGGTGGCCACAGCGCCCTTGGCGGAGATCATTGGCAGCAAAGACGCCAACGGCCGGGTCGCCAAGTGGGTGCTGGAGCTGGCGGCCCATGCTATTCAATACGAGCCAAGAACAGCCATCAAGTCGCAGATCCTAGCCGACTTCTTCGTCGACTGGGCCGAGATGCAATATCTGCCGCCTGTGCCGGACTCCACACACTGGAAGCTGCACTTCGACGGCTCGAAGATGCGCACCGGCTTGGGAGCCGGAGTCGTCATCACCTCTCCTAAGGGGGACAGGCTGGACTACGTCCTGCAGATCCACTTCGCCGCATCCAACAATGTGGCGGAGTATGAAGCGCTCATTCACGGGCTCAAGCTGGCCAAGGAAATAGGCGTCCGTTGCATCCTCTGCTTCGGCGACTCCGACTTGGTCATACAGCAGGCGTCTGGCGACTGGGACGCGAAGGATGCCAACATGGCATCGTACCGCTTCCATGTTCAGCAGCTAGCCGGCTTCTTCGAGGGCTGCGAATTCCACCATGTGCCAAGGGCCAACAACGAGGCGGCTGACGCCCTGTCCAAGATAGGCTCAACAAGGCAGGCAATTCCACCGGGCGTGGCCCTGCAGCATCTGCGCAAGCCGTCCATCACACCCTCCCCGGACTCGGATTCCATATTCGTGCCGGCTGACCCGTGGGCTTCTCAGCCAAACCCGGGGGCTTCACAGTCAAAGTCGGGGGCTTCTCAGCCGAACCCGCCGGCTCCACAGCCGAACCCGGGGGCTTCTCAGCCAAACCCGGGGGCTCATCAGCCCAAGTCGGGGGCTTATCGGCCAAACCCGCTAGCTCAACAGCCGAACCCGGCGACCATGCAGTCGAACCCGGAAGCTCCGAAGATGGAGGCCCTGATGGTTAGCGTATTCGAGATAAAATGCGTACCATCATGGGCACAAGAATTCCTCTCCTACCTCACCGATGGTGTGCTGCCCAACGATAGGGTTCAAGCCAGGCAGATTGAGAGAAGGGCCAAGGCCTATACAATCATCAACCACCAGCTGTACAAACGCAGCGTAAGTGGGGTGTTCCAGCGGTGCGTCGAGCCGGCTGAAGGGATTGAACTCCTTCGGGAAATCCATCAGGGAGAGTGCGGCCATCACACCTCCTCAAGAGCCATAGTGGGCAAAGCCTTCCGGCACGGCTTTTATTGGCCGACTGCGCTAAGAGACGCAGAAGATCTGGTGAAGAAGTGCAACGGCTGCCAGCGCTTCGCAAAGCAAAGGCAAACGCCGGCTTCCGCCTTGAAAACCATCCCCATCACTTGGCCATTTGCCGTGTGGGGACTGGATATGGTGGGCCCATTCAAAACAGCCCGAGGAGGCATGACCCACCTCTTGGTGATGATTGACAAATTCACCAAGTGGATTGAAGCCAAGCCGATCAAGAAGCTGGACGGCTCCATAGCTGTTACATTCCTCAAGGAGATAATTGTGAGGTACGGCTACCCCCACAGCATCATCACCGACAACAGCAGCAACTTCGCCGAAGGCATATTCAAGCGCTACTGTGGGGAGATGGGGATCCGGATGGACCTATCAACAGTGGCGCACCCAGAAACCAACGGCCAAGTGGAGAAGGCAAACGGCCTGATCCTAGCCGGCATCCGGCCCCGGCTGGTAGAGCCGCTCGAGCGGTCAGCCGGCTGCTGGATAGAGGAGCTGCCCTCCGTGCTTTGGAGTCTGCGCACCACGCCAAACCGCTCCGTTGGCTTCACGCCATTTTTCCTCGTATACGGGGCCGAAGCCGTCCTGCCGACTGATATCGAGCACGACGCGCCTAGGATCAAGCTCTATACAGAAGCTGAAGCTAAAGAGGCTCGTGAAGATGGAGTCGACTTGGTAGAAGAGGCCCGGCTGCTGGCTCAGTCCAAATCGGCCATATACCAGCAAAGCCTCCGACGCTATCACAGCCGGAAGGTGCAACCCTTAGCATTCCAAGAAGGAGACCTAGTGCTCCGGCTGATCCAACGGACAGCCGGACAGCACAAACTAGCATCCCCATGGGAGGGTCCCTTCATCGTGAGCAAGGCAGTAGGCAATGATTCCTACTATCTCATAGATGCCCAAGAGGCTAAGAAGAACAAGGCGAGCAAAACTGACGAGGAGACACAACGTCCCTGGAATGTCAGGTTGCTTCGACCATTTTACACTTGAGAGCAGGAATGTATGTATCCCTTGTACTCCTTTTGTAAGCTATGAAAAGGCAAGCGCTAAGAGCACCGATTTCGACAAATTTTTCGCATACTCTATCATTTTCGCCGATTGGCTAACACCCTCTCACGCGGCCGGCTCAGTAACGTGATCCGGTTTCCGACAGCCGGCTTCCGACCAGCTACAGACCGCAACCCGGCTGTCCGGCTGGCGGGAGTAAGAGCCTAGGGACCCGGCACACGAAAGACGACTAAGAGAAAGAGTGAGAGCGAATTGACTTGCACAACTCTTCACAAAAGTGCCGGATTGCCGAACTCGGCTCGTTCGACTGAAATACTATCGGCCTCACCCAGCGGCACGCTCTTGACCCGGCGACGGACCGCAAGTCGGACGTACGATCGGCAAGGGCAACGCCAAAGAGTGGGGCGGATGGGAAAAAGCGAACAAGCCGGAAGAAAGCAAGCCGGCACACAAATGATTAACAAACACATTAAAAGTGTACCATAATAAAAAGACGATAATATTGTCATTACATGCGCACCCGGCATCCCGGGGACTTAACGAATTGTCTTTGCAAAACGAGATTACATAAACAGGGAAGTCTAAGCGCCGGCTGGAGGAGGACCAGCCGGATCAGCAGCAGGTGGAGACTCCATCTCGATCTCATCTTTGAACTCCTCCTCGTCGTCAGACGGCGGGTTCGGGTTCGCGATGAAGATACGCTTGTCGACGAAGTCGGCGATGGCGCAGGCGCGGGCAAGCCGGGCGGTCTTGTTCTCCGCCGGAAGGTTCTCCTCCACGTCGGCTCGCCGGCACTCCAGCTGATCAAGGCTGACTTTGTCATACCAGGAGAGCACAAAGGAGAGGGCCATGTCTGCTCCGGCACGCGCAGCCTACTCCTTCCTGTCGATGAAGCGATCAGGCGCCGTCTCCAACCACTTGATGAGGTTGGCGAGGTCCTGCGGCAGCGTCTCAGTCGGCCACAGCAGCCGGATCAGCTCCTCCGCCGCCTTCCGGAGTTCCCAGCCGAGCTTCGTGATGGGCTCGACGCGGGCGGCCATGGACGCCAGGTAGTCGTCCATGGAGAAGCAGGCCGAGCTTTGCTCCCCGGTAACCTGCCGGCGCGCATCCCGCGCTCCCGGCTGCCGCTAGCGCCGCATCCTGCACCTCAGGGAAGGCCGCTGCAAAGAAAAAGCAAGTTAGAAGCTTATCGAAGACAGAAAAATGCAAATTTTCAAAGTAAGACTGGCGGCAGCCGGCAAGAACCGACTGCCCCCAGCCTGAAGATGGAGATTTCGAAGTCCTAAAGTAAGACTGGCGGCAGCCGGCAAGAACCGATCGCCTCACTGAAGATGGAGATTCCGAAGCTCTAAAGTAAGACTGGCGGCAGCCGGCAAGAACCGACTGCCCCCAGCCTGAAGATGGAGATTTCGAAGTCCTAAAGTAAGACTGGCGGCAGCCGGCAAGAACCGACTGCCCCCAGCCTGAAAATGGAGATTCCGAAGCTCTAAAGTAAGACTGGCGGCAGCCCGCAATAACCGACTGCCCCCAGCCTGAAGATGGAGACAACGAAAAGATCAGTTTCTGCCGCCGGCTGCCAACCTAAGCTGGCAGCCGACAGCCGAAAGCTGGCAAAGGGAAAGGGAAGAAAGTAAGACTCACCCGCCAAGCCGCGGTCCAGCCGTCTAATCTCCCCCACCCACCGCTTGGCGGTGGCCGACAGCTCCTCAGATTTGGCGGTCACCTCTTGCTGAAGTTCGAGCCGCTGCTGCTCCACCTTCTCCAATCGCTTGGACAGGCCCTCCACCTTCTCCTCCTCAGCCTTCCTGAGGGTGGCCAGCTCCTTGAGGTGGTTGGCCTCAAGCTTGCGCAGCCGCGCCAGCTCGCCGTCAGCCACCCTAAGCTTGGCAGCAGCAGCCCGGCCCGCCTCCTCGCTCTCGGCGCACTGGGCGCGGGCGATCCGAAGATCCTCCTCTAGCTGCGGAACCCGAGCAGCTTCGGCTGCAAAAACGACAAGAAAAACCATCAGCCGGATGAAATCAGAGAAAAAGAGTAAAGGCAAAAGGAAGAAAATCTTACACTTGACGACCTCCAGCTCGCGAGCCAAGGCGGCCCGCTCGATCTTGGCCCGGTGGTAGCTGGTCACCACCTGGTTGTACAAGACGGTGCGTCGCTCGTCAACCGTTTGAAAAAGAGTCAGTTGTTTAGGCGAAACCTGGACCGGCTCCAAGCAGCCGGCCCATGCCTCGGAGGGCTACCAGGATAACAATAAAATTGCAGAAAATAAGAAGCCACACCTACCTTGTCAGCATCTTCCAGCGTCGCCAGCTGGGCAATAGTCTCGGCGGCCTTGGCCTTGAGGCTGGCTCGGTAGCCGGAGAAAAACATCTTCATGGGCGCCGTGCTAGGCTGCCCCTCCCGTCTGATCACCTCGTAGGAGTCCGCCTGATGCCATGCCTTCTCCAAGGTACCAGCCGAGCCAAGGCTGGAGTCGGAGGCGGACGGCACGCTCAGCAGTCGGGCACCCTTGGCCACGTGGAGGCCTGTGGGCGACACCGACGGGCCCCTCGTCCTCACCAATGCCCGGGAGTCGGCGTCCTTCGAGCGCGCTGGCTCCTCCCGCAGCGGCTCCTTCCCGGCCGGCTCCCCCCTCGGCGGCTCCGAAGCCGGAGGCAGCGCAGTTGGCCCGGTAGGGGTCACCTTCTCCGGCGTCGAGGGCGTCCTCTCAGGCGGCACAGCCCCGCCGGCTCCAGCGTGAGGCGGCACAGCCTCGCCGGCTCCAGCTCCGGCCGCCGGCGGCGCACCCTGCCGGCCCCAGCTGCAGGCCCCAGCGATGGCGCGCGGCGCGGAAACAGCTCATCCAAGGTGGGCCCTGGGCTGACTCACCCTGGGCGCCGCGGCCTGGCGCTCGAAGGAGGCGCAGCCGAAGAAGACGCCCCGCGGAAGGCGGCGTAGTCGCGGGCGGCACGACGACGACCGGCGGCGCGCGCAAGCATCGAAGGCGGCGGCGTCGGCTCCCTCTGCCGCCGGAACGGCGGTGCAACACGAGCAGCCGGCCCAGAGCCGCCGCCCTGGGTAAACTTTATGGCGGACCTAATCGGACAAACAAAAGAAGATAAATACGAAGAAAGGAAAGAAAAGGAATCAAACAACAGAGAAAAAGGACTCACCCGGCCGTCTCTGGAACCTTCTTGGGCCCCAGCTGGCGCTGCTTCTTGGCCCGGCTCTCCAGCTTGGCCGTGGACCCGCCGGCGGCTCGCTTCTTCTTCTGGGGCGCAGAAGTTGCCGAGGCGGCAGGCGGCCTCGTACGCAGGGGCACCGCCGGGATCGGCCCCGTGGTGGATGTCGCCGGCTCCTCCTCCTCCCGCTGCTCCGGCGAGGGCGGCGGGTTGTGCTCCCCCTGGCCGCCTTGGTCCGGCACCTCCGGCAGATCGTCATCGCCGGCTAGGTTAGCCGGATCAACATGATCCGGCGTCCAGATCTTCTGCGCCAGGTCGCCGTCCTCAACACCTTGGCGGCCGAAAAGCTGAAAGCAAAACAGGTAAGTAACAAGTCGGCCACGCAGCCGCAAGTCGGAAATCGCAAGCCGAAACACCAAACTTACCAGTTCAGGCGGCGATGACCGGTCGTAAGGCGGCAGCCCCCAATCCCAGGCCTCCGACATGTTGGCCTTGGTGATGCTGTTCACCCGGCGAGCAACCTGGGCCTTGGTAAGCGCCACCTTCGACGTCCGGGTCGGATCCAGCCGGCCGGACATGTGTCCGATCTTGTGGACGCGGCCCTGGAGCGGCAGCACCCGGCGCTCGGTGTAAGTGCAGAGGAGGTCCTCGGCGCTCAGCCGGCCCCCCGCGACGCACTCTCCCAAGAAGTCCCACAGGAGGTTCACCTCCGTGTCCGGGTCCGCCGACTTGGCGTTGTGGCCCCAGTTGAGCCGGCCGGTCGGAGGAGCCGGGTTGTACTCCGGCAGGTTGATCCAGTCGAAGGCCGGGTTGGCGTTCCGCACGTAGAAGAACGACATCTGCCAATTCTTCACCTAATCCACCATTGGGATCTTCGGGAAGGACGTACCTGCGTGGGGGTATATGGAGGCGGCGCCACAGGTCCTCAGGCGGCCCTCAGTCATCTGCGACTTGAGGTAGAAGAGCCGGCTCCAAAACTCCACGTCCGGCCACAAGCCGGCGTAGCCCTCTATGAAGGCCACGTAGCAGCTGAGGAGGACGCAGGCGTTGGCTGGCAGTTGATGAGGCTGCAAGCCGAAGAAGTCGAGGAAGTGGCGGAAGAAACGCGAAGCCGGCAGGCCCAACCCTCGATCGAAGTGTGCTCCGAAGACCACACGTTCGCCGGGTTCCGGTGCGGGCTCGGTCTCCTCGCCGGGCACCCTCGTGATCACCTCCTGGGGAATCCGGCGAAGGCGCACCAGCCGCGCGATGTCGTCCTCACGCATTGACGGAGACGAGGAAGAAGAAGACCAGGAGAGGTTGAACGGCGAGGAAGAACCGCTCCTCGCCGGGGGAGAATGCGGCGGCGATGAGCGTACCGTCGAAACGTGGGGCCCCGTGGTGCTGGCTTGGCATGCGGACGGCTGCCGAGCGGCGGAGGAGTCCGGCCGCGTCTGGTCGCCGGAGTTCGCCAGGAGGTCACCGAAGAAGAGGTGATGGCGTGCGGGAGCGTTTGAGCGAAGAGAATAGAGTGAGAGCGCGAGGAAGAAGAAGGGCGCCTCGGTACCGCTCCCAGGGGCATTTATAGCCGCCTGACGCGCCAGTTGCACGGCCACGTGGCGATCGTGGGCCACTGGGATTAACTGCGCCATAACTTCCCCCCACGACGGCAGCCGTTACCAGAAATGGCCGCACCACGTCGCCCACGACCGCAAAAGATCCGGAGGAGACAATGATGTGACCATACGAAACGGCCACACCGACCAGCCGTCAGAACGGTCAAGTCGGGCGCAAGGCTCGAGGCGGCGGAAACTCCGGCGCGCCCAAGCCGAAGCCGGACGATAAAATCAACCTGGCCCTAAACTCTTGTAGCAAGACGGAGGCATCGTCAACACTTGTAAAAAAGCAAAAGCTGCAGAAACAAAAGAAACGTCCGGCTAGAGGAAGCCGGACGAAGCGAGCCGGATGAGGGCCCAGCCGGCTGAATGAAAATTCTCAGTCGGCCCCTCCAGGAGCCGCCAGATACAAGCGAAAGGTATCTAGAAGCCAGGAAAACCTGCCTAGGTCCTTCTTAACGCAGGACCTTGCCAGCTTCGGGGGCTAATGTCGGGGGGAAGACCCCGGGTAGGGCAATGGACGCGGAGCGGCCGGCTTGAGGTCGGCCGGCTCGCGGCAAAGGCCGGCTGAGGAGCAGCCGGCTGCCTCGGGAGCCGGCTGGCTCTAAGTCCTGGTCGGCCTGGCTGCGGCCTTCAACGTTGTAGCTGGGCCGGCTTCTACAAGCCATATCTGACTGGGGTTTATACCTCACACCGACTCGAGGCTGGCGAGTCTTGCACTGGAAGGAACAGGGTAGGTGGTCCGGGTTCAAAGGTCCACGCTGACCTCACCTCCCGTAAAGCGCGGGGCACTGTGGAGCAACAGTGCCACGCGCCGGACAGGCCATCATGGCGTACGTCGGTCCGTACCGGCTACAGGGCATGATGGCGACAGAGACACCACCTCGCCATACCGCTGACCTGAGCAGGCGGATGGGACGTGCCACTACGCTCAACGGCTCCCTGACGTCAACGCCTCGGGAAGGAGCGGGAGCCGGAGCCGGCCAAGCCGGCCACTAGACTATAGGGACTTATATGTAAAGTGCCGGCGCCTATATAAGCCGGGCTACCCCCTCGTGCGGGGACGATCGATCACTTCTTACTCATTCTAGTCTTAGCGCTTCCCTGGGAGAGAGACCTTCGTCTACCTTAGCCTCCCAGGAGCAGCCGGATACAGCTCAAGGAGCACCATTGTACTGTGTGATCACCATATACACTCATAGCAGGAGTAGAGGTGTTACCTCCACAAGAGGGCCTCGAACCTGGGTACGTCGATCGTGTCACTCGTCCCCATACCCGCATCCGGATACCGCCGTGAGACCACTAGGAACCACTTCGATTAGCCACCCTATGGCATATGTCATGACGATACCACGACAATGGAGAAGCCTTCCGGGGGCACTTCCCCATCCCGGCGGCATGCCGGAACAGAGACTCCTGTCCCCCAGATCTTGGCTTCGCGATGGTGGTGGCTCTGGAAGTTTTCTCGTATCGTGGCTTATGTCTTTAGGGTTTTCACGTCAGGGGCTTTATATAGGCGGAAGGGCAGCCTCGGAGGGGGCCTGGTGGGGCCACACCATAGGGGGCGCGCCCAGGGTCCAGGCCGCGCCGCCCTGTGGGGTGGGGCCCCCCTGGCTCCCCTCTGGCGCCTCTCTGGCTCTCTGGAAGCTTCCGGGAAAAATAAGATCTTGAGCTTTGATTTCGTCCAATTCCGAGAATATTTCCTTACTAGGATTTCTGAAACCAAAAACAGCAGAAAACAGGAACTGGCACTTCGGCATCTCGTCAATAGGTTAGTTCCGGAAAATGCATCAAAACGATATAAAGTGTGAACAAAACATGTAGGTATTGTCATAAAACAAGCATGGAACATCAGAAATTATAGATACGTTTGAGACGTATCAAGCATCCCCAAGCTTAGTTCCTACTCGCCCTCGAGTAGGTAAACGATAACACAAATAATTTCTGAAGTGACATGCTACCATCATAATCTTGATCAACATTATTGTAAAGCATATGACATGAATGGAGTGATTCAAAGCAACTATCTATAGTTTGCTAACAAATAGATAACATATAGCAAAACTTTTCGTTAATAGTACTTTCAAGACAAGCATCAAAAAGTCTTGCATAAGAGTCAACCCATAAAGCAATAAATTCAAAGTAAAGGCATCGAAGCAACACAAAGGAAGATATAAGTTTCAGCAGTTTCTTTCAACTTTCAACATGCATATCTCATGGATGATTGTCAACATAAAGTAATATGATGAATGCAAATAAGCAAGTATGTAAGAATCAATGCACAGTTGACACAAGTGTTTGCTTCTAAGATGGAAGGAAGTAGGTAAACTGACTCAACATAAAGTAAAAGAAAGGCCCTTCGCAGAGGGAAGCATGGATTACTGTTTTTGTGCTAGAGCTTTTATTTTGAAAACATAGAAACAATTTTGTCAACGGTAGTAATAATTCATATGTGCTATGCATAATACTTCCTACAAGTTTCAAGCCTCATGCATAGAATACTAATAGTGCTCGCACCTTGTCCTAATCAGCTCGGATAACACGGATTATCATTGCATGACATGTGTTTCAACCAAGTGTCACAAAGGGGTACCTCTATGCCGCCTGTACAAAGGTCTAAGGAGAAAGCACGCATTGGATTTCTCGCTTTTGATTATTCTCAACTTAGACATCCATACCGGGACAACATAGAACACAGATAATGGACTCCTCTTTTAATGCTTAAGCATTCAACACAGATAATATTCTCATAAGAGATTGAGGTTGTATGTCCAAACTGAAACTTCCACCATGATACATGGCTTTAGTTAGCGGCCCAATGTTCTTCTCTAACACATGCATACTCAAACCATTTGATCATGAAATCGCACTTACTTCAGACAAGACGAACATGCTTAGCATCTCACATGATATCCAACAAAGGTAAAAAGTTGATGGCGTCCCCAGAAACATGGTTACCGCTCAACAAGCAACTTATAAGAACTAAGACACATAACTACATATTCATCACCACAATAGTTTTTAAGCTATTTGTCCCATGAGCTATATATTGCAAAGATAAAGGAATGAAATTTTAAAGGTAGCACTCAAGTAATTTACTTTGGAATGGCAGAAAAATACCACATAGTAGGTAGATATGGTGGACACAAATGGCATAGGTTTTGGCTCAAGGTTTTGGATGCACGAGAAGTATTCCCTCTCAGTACAAGGCTTAGGCTAGCAAGGTTGTTTGAAGCAAACACAAGTATAAACCGGTACATCAAAACTTACATAAGAACATATTGCAAGCATTATAAGACTCTACACTGTCTTCCTTGTTGCTCAAACACTTTTACCAGAAAATATCTAGACCTTAGAGAGACCAATCATGCAAACCAAATTTCAACAAGCTTTACAGTAGTTCTCCACTACTAGATTTAAACTACATGATGCAAGAGCTTAAACATGATTTATGAGAGCTCAAAACAATTGCCAAGTATGAAATTATTCAAGACCATATGAAGCATTTTCTGATTCCAACCAAATAGCAACAAGTGAAGCGATCAACTTTCGCCCTTGAACATTAAAAGTACAAACGAAGAACACTAGTGTTCATATGAAAAAGCGGAGCGTGTCTCTCTCCCACACAAGCACGATAAGATCTGAATTTATTCAAACAAAAATGAAAATAAAAGCACACAGACGCTCCAAGCAAAGTACATAAGATGTGACGGAATAAAAATATAGTTTCACTAGAAGTGACCTGATAAGTTTTCGATGAAGAAGGGGATGCCTTGGGCATCCCCAAGCTTAGATGCTTGAGTCTTCTTAAAATATGCAGGGATGAACCACGGGGGCATCCCCAAGCTTAGACCTTTCACTCTTCTTGATCATAGTATATCATCCTCTTCTCTTGACCCTTGAAAACTTCCTCCACACCAAACTTCAAGCAAACTCATTAGAGGGTTAGTGCATAATCAAAAATTCACTTGTTCAGAGGTGAAACAATCATTCTTAACACTTCTGGACATTGCACAAAGCTTCTGAAAGTTAATGGAACAAAGAAGCTCATTCAACATAAGAAAAGCGGCAATGCGAAATAAAAGGCAGAATCTGTCAAAACAGAACAGTCCATAAAGACGAATTTTACAGAGGCACTTAACTTGCTCAGATGGAAAAACTCAAAACTAATGAAAGTTGCGTACATATCTGAGGATCACGCACGTAAATTGACAGATTTTTTTGATTTTTTTACAGAGAGATCTGCGCGAATTCGTGACAGACAGCAATTCTGTTTCTGTGCAGCAATCCAAATCTAGCATCAACTTTACCATAGAGACTTTACTTGGCACAAAAACATGATAAGGAGAGGTTGCTACAGTAGTAAACAACTTCCAAGACTCAAATATAAAACAAAAGTGCTGTAGTAAAATGAACACATGGGTTATCTCCCAAGAAGTTCTTTCTTTATAGCCATTAAGATGGGCTCAGCAATTTTAATGATACTCTCGCAAGAAAGAAGATTTGAAGCAAAAGAGAGCACCAAGAAGCAAATTCAAAACAAATTTAAGCCTAACCCACTTCCTATGTAAAGGAATCTTGTACACAAATAAATTCATGAAGAACAAAGTAGCAAGCATAGAAAAGCAACACAAGCGCAATTTCAAGATTCTCACCATAAAGAGGGGAAACTTAATATTATTAAGATGCATATAACCATGTTTCCCTCTCTCATAATAACTTTCAGTAGCATCATGAACAAACTCAATAATATAACTATCACATAAAACATTCTTGTCATGAGCCACATGCATAAAATTATTACTCTCCACATAAGCATAATCAATTTTATTAGTTGTAGTGGGAGCAAATTCAACAAAGTAGCTATCATTATTATTCTCATCAAGTGTAGGAGGCATAGTATAATCATAATAAAATTTACTCTCCATAGTAGGCGGCACCAAAAGACCACTATCATTATAATCATCATAAATAGGAGGCAAAGTATCATCAAATAAAATTTTCTCCTCAATGCTTGGGGGACTAAAAATATCATGCTCATCAAAACCAGCTTCCCCAAGCTTAGAATTTTCCATATCATTAGCAACAATGGTGTTCAAAGCGTTCATACTAATATCATTGCTAGTAGCATGCAAATAAGATTCCATAGGTTTTTTAATTTTCGCAGCAAGCAATCCATGTCTTAACTCAGGAAATAGAAATAAAAGCTCACTGTTGCTTTCCATTATGCCTAACTAGTGTAAACAAGAAACCAAAAGATGCAATTGCATGATCTAAAGGAAATAGCTTCGAGCACTTACAACGGTAACAGAAAATAACTTAGTTACCTGGGACCGGAGTGTGAGTGCCTTTTACCTTTCCTCCCCGGCAACGGCGCCGGAAAATAGCTTGATGTCTACTCACACTTCTTTTCCTGTAGACAGTGTTGGGCCTCCAAGAGCAGAGGTTTGTAGAACAGCATCAAGTTTTCCCTTAAGTGGATCACCCAAGGTTTATCGAACTCAGGGATGAAGAGGTCAAAGATATCCCTCTCAAGCAACCCTGCAATCACGATACAAGAAGTCTCTTGTGTCCCCAACACACCTAATACACTTGTCAGATGTATAGGTGCACTAGTTCGGCGAAGAGATAGTGAAATACAAGTAGTATGGATGTATATGAGTGGTAATAGTAATCTGAATAAAATATGGCAGCGAGTAAACATGCAGTAGAACAGTAAGTAAGCGGTGTTTGCAGTATTGGAAACAAGGCCTAGGGATCATACTTTCACTAGTGGACACTCTCAACATTGATCGCATAATAAATAATAACTTCTCTCATTTGTGCTACATACACTCTTTGTTGGATGACAAACACCATTCGTTGTGTAGGGCTACAAGAGCTCCCTCAAGCCGGAGTTAACAAGCGCCACAACATTCAGCATTCATATTTAAGTAACCTTAGAGCATAATAGATCTTTGCAAAATGAACCGAGAAATAACATAGCATACACAATGTCCACATTACACTATGAAAGGAGGAATAGATCACATCAATACTATCATAATGATAATTAACTCCACAACCTACAAGAGATCATGATCATAGCCTACGACTAGAACCACACGGTGCACACACTGGCACCTTTACACCATGCAGGAGGAATAGACTACTTTAATAACATCACATGAGTAGCACATAGACTAGTAGCGATACAAAGCTCATCATATGGATCTCAATCATGCAAGCAATTCATGAGATCATTGTATTGGAGTACAGAGAGAGATTAACCACATAGCTACCGGTACAGCCCCTTAGCCTCGAGGGAGAACTACTCCCTCCTCATCATGGGAGCAGCAGCGTTGATGGAGATGGCGGTGGTGTCGATGGAGAAGCCTTCCGGGGGCACTTCCCCGTCCCGGCGGCGTGCCGGAACAGAGACTCCTGTCCCCCAGATCTTGGCTTCGCGATGGCGGCAGCTCTGGAACTTTTCTCGTATCGTGGCTTATGTCTTTAGGGTTTTCACGTCAGGGGCTTTATATAGGCGGAAGGGCAGCCTCGGAGGGGGCCTGGTGGGGCCACACCATAGGGCGGCGCGCCCAGGGTCCAGGCCGCGCCGCCCTGTGGGGTGGGGCCCCCTGGCTCCCCTCTGGCGCCTCTCTGGCTCTCTGGAAGCTTCCGGGAAAAATAAGATCTTGGGCGTTGATTTCGTCCAATTCCGAGAATATTTCCTTACTAGGATTTCTGAAACCAAAAACAGCAGAAAACATGAACTGCACTTCGGCATCTCGTCAATAGGTTAGTTCCGAAAAATGCATCAAAACGATATAAAGTGTGAACAAAACATGTAGGTATTGTCATAAAACAAGCTTGGAACATCAGAAATTATAGATACGTTTGAGACGTATCAATGCCATCCCCTTGGTCCCTTCCCAGCTCGTCATGTCGTGCACGTCGGTGTCGCGCCACTCCTTCTCCATGGTGCCGGCAGAGCCCAGGCTGGAGTCGGGGGCGGATACCACGTTCAGAACCGAAGCTGCCAGGGACACATGAAGGCTCACCAGCGGCTGCGGCGAATCCTGAGGCGGCTGCGCCGGACCCTTGGCCTTGACCAGCGCCCTAGCGTCTCCATCGACCGGACGAGCCAACTCCTCCCTGGACGGCTCCGAAGCCGGAGCCGGCGCGGCCTGATCCGGTTGGCCGGTGGAGACAACTGGCTCCGGCTACGGTGGTACTACCGTCGGGCTCGCAACGAGAAGGACGACCTCAGGCGCGGCCCCTCCGGCTCCGGCTGTCGGTCCTTCAGGCCAGCGGCGGTGGAGAAGATCGCCAATAGTTGGCTGGCTGGTGCGGCGAGCCGGCTTGCCTTGAGAGCTGGAGCCGGGGGCGCTTGGCGGTGGCGCAGAAGAAGAAGACCCCGCCCCATAGCAGGTGGCGGAAAGACAGGCGGCGTGCGCGCCCGGGGCAGAGGCTACGGAGTCGGCTCCCTCCTCTGCCGCTGCAGAGGCGGCGACGATACAACGCCGGAAGCCGGACCAGAGCTGGCGCCCTTGGCAAACTTGATGGCGGCCCTAGATTGGTCAAACAAAAAGCAAGATGAGAAAAGGAGGACAAAAAAGGAATCAAACAAATCTAAAATAAGAGTGCTCACCCGGCTGCTTCCGGGACCGGCTTCGGCCCCATCCGGCGCTGCTTCTTCAGCGCCGCCTGATACGTCTCAAACGTATCTATAATTTCTGATGTTCCATGCTAGTTTTATGACAATACCTACATGTTTTGTTCACACTTTATATCGTTTTGATGCATTTTCCGGAACTAACCTATTGACGAGATGCCGAAGTGCCAGTTCCTGTTTTCTGCTGTTTTTGGTTTCAGAAATTCTAGTAAGGAAATATTCTCGGAATTGGACGAAATCAAGGCCCATGATCTTATATTTCCACGAAGCCTCCAGAACACCGAAGAGGGACCAGAGGAGAGGCCCAGGGCCACCACACATGGTGGCGGCGCGGCCAGAGGGGGGCACGCCCCCTTGGTGTGTGGGCTCCCCGGAACCCTTCCGACTCCGTTTCTTCGCCTATATAAGTCGTCTTGACCTAAATCTTCGATACGGAAAAGCCACGGTACGAGAAACCTTCCAGAGCCGCTGCCATCGCGAAGCCAAGATCTGGGGGACAGGAGTCTCTGTTCCGGCACGCCGCCGGGACGGGAAAGTGCCCCCGGAAGGCTTCTCCATCGACACCACCGCCATCTCCATCAACGCTGCTGCTCCCATGATGAGGAGGGAGTAGTTCTCCCCCGGGGCTGAGGGCTCTACCGGTAGCTATGTGGTTAATCTCTCTCTCTGTACTCCAATACAATGATCTCATGAATTACTTTGCATAATTGAGATCCATATGATGAGCTTTGTATCGCTACTAGTCTATGTGATACTCATGTGATGTTATTAAAATAGTCTATTCCTCCTGCATGGTGTAAAGGTGACAGTGTGTGCATCGTGTGGTTCTTGTCGTAGGTTATGATCATAATCTCTTGTAGGTTATGGAGTTAATTATCACTATGATAGTATTGATGTGATCTATCCCCCCTTCATAGTGTAATGGTGACAGTGTGTATACTATGTTAGTACTCGGGCTATTTTGCAAAGATCTATTATACTCTAAGGTTACTTAAATATGAATGCCGAATGTTGTGGCGCTTGTTAACTCCGGCTTGAGGGAGCTCTTGTAGCCCTACACAACGAATGGTGTTTGTCATCCAACTAAAGAGTGTATGTAGCACAAATGAGAGAAGTTATTATTTATTATGCGATCAATGTTGAGAGTGTCCACCAGTGAAAGTATGATCCCTAGGCCTTGTTTCCAATACTGCAAACACCGCTTATTTACTGTTCTACTGCATGTTTACTCGCTGCCATATTTTATTCAGATTACTATTACCACTCATATACATCCATACTACTTGTATTTCACTATCTCTTCGCCGAACTAGTGCACCTATACATATGACAAGTGTATTAGGTGTGTTGGGGACACAAGAGACTTCTTGTATCGTGATTGCAAGGTTGCTTGATAGGGATATCTTTGACCTCTTCCTCCCTGAGTTCGATAAACCTTGGGTGATCCACTTAAGGGAAAACTTGCTGTTGTTCTACAAACCTCTGCTCTTGGAGGCCCAACACTGTCTACAGGAAAAGAAGCGTGAGTAGACATCAAGCTATTTTCTGGCGCCGTTGCCGGGGATCGAACCAAGACACTTCATCAAGCCCGTCAACTGCCATCAAACCTCCCACGTCAACCACGCGCCAGTTGTGGACAGCACCGCCTCGATCTGGGCGGTGGTCCTCTTCCGCCCCTTGGGCGCAGACGAGGAAGCCGCAGGCGGCCTCACAGACAAGGGGGTCACACGAAGTGGCACCGCAGCAGTCGGCCCCGCTTCCTCTTTCGACTGCAGAGACGTCGGTGGGTCGGCGTGCCCTTCAGCGGCTTGCTCAGCAGCCTCCGGGCTCTCGCCGTCGCCGGCTGCGAGGTCGGCCGGGTCAGCGTGGTCAGGCGTCCACACCTTCTCCGCCAAGTTCCCATCCTCGGCCACCTGTCGCGCAAATTTCTGCAGACGGCAGAAGCATCAAGATTACCGTAGGCAGCAAGCCGGCAAAGGTAGCGACAAGCCGGAAAAAGGGCAAGCCGGCCCAACACAAAAGAAACTTACCAGAGGCGGCGGGTCATCCCGGTTTAAGGGGATCATCCCCCACTGCCAGTTGTCCGGTAGCTTGGCCCAGGAGATGAAGTTTACACGCCGGGCCACCGCCGCAGCCGAGAGCTCTAGCTTGGATGTCCGGGTTGGGTAGAACCGGCCGCTCATGTGGCAGATCTTGTGGGGGCGCGCCTGCAGCGGCAGCACCCGGCGGTCGGCATAGCAACAGAGGACGTCGGTAGCCGTCAACCGCTCTTCCGTGACGTAGGTCCGGAAGAGAGCCCACAACATGTTGACCTCTGCCTCCGGGTCAGTCGGCTTGTAGCAGTGGCCCCAATTGAGCTTGGTGGGCGGCTCGAGCGTGAACTCCGGCAAGTTGAACCAGTAGAATGTCAGGTTCTCGTTCTTCACGTAGAATAACGTGGTTTGCCACTTCTTCACCGAGTCCATAGTCGGAATCTTCGGGAAGGGCGTCGAAGGGCGCGAGTAAAGTGAAGCCGCCCCGCAGGCTCGCAGGTGGCCGTCGGTGGTCTGGGCCTTGATGTAGAACAGCCGGCTCCAGAAGTCCACGTCGGGCCACAAGCCGGCGTAGCCCTCGCAGAAGGCAACGTAGCAGCTGAGGGTGACAAAGGCGTTGGCCGGCAGATGGTGCGGCTGTAGGCCGACGAAATCGAGGAAGTGGCTGACGAAGGCGCTTGCCGGCAGCCCGAACCCCCGCTCGAAGTGGGAGGCGAAGACCACCCGCTCGCCGGGCTCCGGCTGCGGCACCACCTCCCCCACCGGAGCACGCGCCTCCACCCCCGCCGGGATGCGGCGGATGCGGATGAGGCGCTCTATGTCCTCGTCGGCGATGACGGATCCTTCCCAAGACTCGCTCGGCTGCGCCATCTCCTCCGTTGTTGACGAAGAGGGCGGCGGCGAGAAGCGTGGCGGCGAAGAACGCGGCGGAGAGAAGCGCGGTGTGGACGAACGGCCCCCCGTGGCGCCGGAACGGCTGCGCTGCGGCGGAGGATTGACGGAGCAGCCTGACCGCGTCCGGGTGCGGAGATCTGCCGAGGTTCACCGGAGAACTCGAGCGGGCGCGGAGAAGTGCGAGGAGCGGAGGAGAGCAGTGCGTGAGCACGAGGAAGAAGAAGTGCGAGCGGAGGGCCTCCTCGGTGCCTCCCGGCTCGCTATTTAAGGAGGCCAGGGCAAGTGGGCGACGTGGGGACGTGGGCGGCGGAGTGGGATTAACTGCGCCCACGATCTCCACCACGCCGGCCGTTACTAGTAACTCCCCTCCGCCACGTCAGCCATGACCACAGAGAATCCAGAGGGAACATCGATGTGACCAGACGAAGAGCGAGGACATAGATTCCGTCTGAGCCGGTCAAGTCGTGGTCCACGCCCCGAGGCGGTGGTGACTCCGGTGCATCCTCGCTGAAGCCAGTCGCACTTCCCGGAGTCGGTTGATACTTTATCAACAAGGCGGAGATATCCCCAACACTTACAAGAACTAAATTTGCAAAACCGAAACGGCATCCGGCTCGAGAGCAGCCGGAAGATGCAAGCTGAACGAGGGCGTAGCCGGCTGGAGGAAATTCCTAGCCGACCCCTCAAATGCTTTTCAGCAGGGTCCATGGGATCAACAACGAACGGCCAGGAAAAACCTGCCCAGGTCCTTCTCTACGCAGGACCTCGCCAGCTTCAGGGGCTAATGTCGGGGGGAAGACCCCGGGTATGGCAAAAGACTGGGAACAGTGGGCTCGAGGCCGGCTGGCCCGCGGCAAAGGCCGGCTAAGGAGCAGCAGGCTGGAGCCGTGACTGGCTGCCTTGTGGGCCGGCTGAACCCAGGTCTATGCTGGTCCAGTCATGGCCTGCAACGCTATGGCTGGGCCGGCTTCTACAAGCTATGTCCGGCTTGGTTTAGTTCTCCCCTGACCGGCTTGAGGCTGGTGATCCTTGCAGGAGAAGGCTCCAGAAAGGTCATCCGGCTGCAAAAGTCCATTGGGTGACCTCATCACCCGTAAAGTGGGGGCGTTGTAGAGCAACAGTGCCCCGCGTCGGACAGGCCATCATGGCCTAGCCTACGTCATGCGCCGCAGGCTACGAGCGCCGACAGCGGGCGGCCGGCCCACGTCGCTAGGCACGTCCTGTCGCCGCTGACCTCGGCAGAAGGACGGACAGGCCTCAACGGCCGGTGACGCCAGCGCCTCGGGAAGGAGCGATAAAGCCAGAGCCGGCGGAGCGGCCAGTAGATCATAGGGACTTCTATGTAAAGTAGCCAGCGTCTATATAAGCTGGACTACCCCTCCTGCGCGGGGGACGATCGATCACTCTGCACTTCATACTAGCACCGCTGAGAGAGGTCTTCTTCTACCTCCAGCCCTCTCTCAAGCCGGATACAGCTCAAGGAGCACCATTGTACTACCTTACTCATACATACACTCTAGAGCAGGAGTAGGGGTGTTAACCTCCACACGAGGGCCCCGAACCTGGGTACATCGCAGTGTCGCTTGTGCCCACACCCGCATCCGGAAACCGCCGCGGGCCAAGGCTGGAACCATTGACTTGAGCCATCCTATGGCATATGCCATGACGATACCACGACAATAAAGATTCTACTAAAAATCATTTTGAGTCAAACAAGGCCTAGAGCTTAGTTGGAGGGGGCCATATAGCCAATTTTTATCAAATTTAGGAACCAATTTACATATAATATAGAAGATCTTTTAGAAAAATTTCAAACATGGGGGGGGGGGGGGGGGGGGGCGCATGGCCCTAGGTAGCGCCGTCCCTGTTGCAATAGTTATGACATAACCACTTATTTAGATCTTTACATTTTGATGGTTAGTCATGGTAGCCAAGTAAATGGTTGGAGAAGTAACACATGAGGGTTTTTTTTTTTTTGAAACGAACACATGAGGTTTACATGAGGAGGATGAGCCGGATTATTAGTTGTACAATGTTATCTTCGCCTGATGGTCGTCATGTTTAAGATACGCCCTCTACCATTCAGGCCACACCTCTGCCATTGGTCCCTGGATTCAACACTCCTGACTCAAACGATGAGACTGGGCTCTCGTTTAGATCCAGTGATATCTGTAACAGTTCTCTTCAACCTCATGTGCAAACACTAGATAGATCATCGTAACTCGTAAGAGCCATTCATAGGGAATCAACTGGTACGAAGCACTCTCGAGGCCATAGTATAAATGCGTCATATTCGAGCTAGTGTTGTGGACATATAAGTGACTAGATGAAAAGGCGCGCTTCGCAGCGCCGCCTATATTTCGTGTGGTTGACGGGTAGAATTGCAAGCATTTTTGTCTGAGCCACTTCCATGTCCAACTTGTTTATGTTTTTTAATATTTCACACTTATGTATTTTATAACATTTTGTCTTAACATTTTCGTCAACGGCTGATACATTATTCGCTTCTACTAAATATCCGTGTGTGTGGGTCCCAGGTTCTGTAGTTGCTTATGCGTAGGTGAACGTGTGGGTCCCAGGTTCTGTAGTTGCTTATGCGTAGGTGAAATTGATGCCTAGAAAATGGTGATGTGAGCAAGATACTGCACAGGCCATACCATAATCGTGCAGCTAAAGAATTACCGGTGATTCGATTAAGTAATGTATGTCGTAAGGATTATAAAGCTTAGTACCAGTAATTCGACTAAGTACTGTTTGTCACAAGGATTATAAAGCTTAGTACCACCACCAAGCAAAGACCAGAAGAGATTACCATATGATCAAAACAAAACAATTGCAATAGATTTATAGCTTATTACAAGGAAGTCAAGGGAGGAGTGCAGGAAGGGAAGACTTTCTACGCCGCGGCACTGATATCTCAGTTATATCTTCTACTGTCACAACATACTCAGCTGAAATCTATCCAAAACATGCCATGTGGTGCAATATAGTGAATGGGCAACGGGCCCTGAGATTTTAGTTCAATGATCGACTCATTTATCACGGGTGTAAACGCTCAGAAGTGACATATGCTAGAAAAAGAAAGATATTTCAAAGCATAACCACCCAAGAATAATGCAACATCTCAAATAGTACCTCAAAGAGAAAAGAGAGTTAATTAATTTGAGCCAAAAAATAACTTATCGCAACGGTGTTAATACATATACTCAAGAGAAAACTATATGTTAGGAAAAGCGAAATTGCTCCAATTTATGCTCGTAATATACATCAATAAATGTATACTATATTTATTCTTTTTGCACATAAAAACAAATAATGTTTCCAACACTAAAACTTGTGCTTTGTACATACCTCTTCCAAAATCTTGAACATTTAGATGTTACCACAATAGCTATTCAAGCTATCTTTGGATTACCCTATGTATTCATTTCACCACACCACACTTACATGAAGAGAACTCAAAATTAGAGTCAAATAAGCTAGGAATGCAGATTTAACAGACTTAAATATAGTTATATTTCTATATGGTGATGTTGAAGAGCACAGCTTTAAATATTTTCACCATCATGTAACCTTTGGTCCTTCACCTGCTCATCTCCTCCAATTTTAACTAAACAGTCTAGTTTGTATCGGTTCTTGTCCATACATGCTTCTCCTACAATGTGGTAACAATCTGAGCATATCCCTGTAGGCAAGTAGCCATTCAAGGCCTAGTTTGTACAAACGAAACAGGTTTACAAATATGTTCATATCTTAAACTCATGAAAAGGTTGGTCATTAGCATATACCTACAGGATTTTGCGAATGAAGTGTTTAATTAACAGTTCTCCAATGCAGGTATGATTCCTTTTGGTTCCATGAAAAGTGATAACCACATACCATATATATTGATGTGTTCCTTCTGATACTGAAGCAATAAGATTGGATAGTGACATGAATACCTTCGAAACTTTACACCGAGAAGTCCTACCAGATGTATTTGCTCCTTCATGTAGATACACAACCTGGAAAACTTCTGACCTGGATAGTGCCCTAATAAGGAAGAAAAGAAACATTACATGAATTGAGAACAATATATCTACTAAAATGAGTTTATTAGACGATTTTGGTTTTAAGTAAAGAGTAATTGCATACATCTCAAATGCGAATAATAGAGTTTATATTCTCGGTCACTTGCAAACATTCAATACCAGCTAAGATGGAGTATCAACTGGAGGGGTCTGCTAAGGATGACACTGAAGATTATACTATGTCTTCAAGTTCAGAAAAAAACATTATCACATCAGTTCACTTCACCAACAAAAGTATCCATGAAACCGATCATAATTATAAGCACGCACCATGGTTGTATGTCACTACTACATCGTTTGTACTAACTATTATAAAGAAAAGGATAAACTAATACATGTCATGATAAAGAATTTCTACAGAGGCATACTATCAAAATAAAAATAGTAGGCCTAACTGCTTCATTACTTCAAATGCAAAAACTGCTTTGGAATCATTGGAGTGTTTCCATTTATATGATCTTTTAGGACAAATGTATATCCATGCACTCCCATTATACATAGCTGACCATGCCGAGCTCCTTCATACGGAATTTTTTTAAATGTTCATTACAAAAAAATTCTAAACATGTGTACTTATAATAGTACAATCAAAGTTATCACAGGTTTTTTTTTACATGTTCTGGTTTTTACATCTTGCATATACAACACAGTTTGCAAGTAAGCGCATCTTAGCAAGGTATTTTATCTATTATAATCAAATATACATTATTAAAATTTAAAATAAAAAATACAATATGTAGTACACTTGACAGCGGAGACAAAGAAGAAACATACTGGATTCTTAGTGACATAATTGATCTTATTGCAAAATCAATGTCTTACTTCATAGATTCGAGAGAATAGGAGAACAGTAGCCTGACAAACAGTCGGTTCAGTCTGATTCAGGTGCCAATTCAGGTGCCTAATCAAATAGAACCCTTATGGATTTGCTAGTTGATAAGGTAAATATCCAACCCACTAAATGCTAGGCGTAATGAGGATAAGGGCCTCCAAAAGATTTCTTTTCGTTCTATGAACTTTAAGGGGCTCTTGGTAGAGAAAATAGGACCATAGGTTCATTAATTGGGAAAATTGCAAATACCTGTGCAGTCACCCTTTTAAGTGAGAAGCAATTTAGCCTTGTACCATAGTTTCACTCATTGGCCCGCATAATCGATTAAACAGCTATACCACACTGTAAGTACAATGACTATGACTACACCTCACTGACTCATAGAAAGGTAAAGCAATTGGGGAGAAAATTTTCTCAGAATAGATATTCCATCATCAAAAGTTCTGTCACATGCAAGCTAGAAGTAGCTTATCCCCTTTGCACCAGCAATTTAACATAACAGTTTGCAAGAAGGAAAAAGTGATAAAGCTCTAGATGCATTGTCAAATGAAGTTGGGGCTATACCTGTGTTTTTTTTTAGCATTTTTGCATGAAGTGTACTGAAATTGTGAATTTGACAGAACCAGCCAAAGGGGAACTGAGGCAACTCTAGGCTTCCAAAAAGATGATGCGATTACTCTAAACTCGTTGAAGAATTATCTGAAAATAATAAACTGAAAATCCATATCTACAGAATATCCATATGCAAATAAACAAATTTACATAAGAATGAGAGAAGCACTGATTGTGTTACAGAGTTAGGTAACCCGTAATCAGCTGACAATCATAGGGAAGAGTTATTACAAAAGTAGTGTATTTTTCATTCATAACACCGCTCATTCCCCTTTCAATTAATCCACCTGACACATTTATCATGTTTTTCCTTGGCTAAAGTGGCGTTGGTAGTGCATCTATGCTAGTGGACTGGTCTGAATATATATCTACAACGTGATGGGGCATTGCGAACTAATGAATAGTGCATAAGAGATTTGCCATTATGGGAAGCACTAAGCACTCGTGGCGACTCGATAACTAATTAAGCATCCTCAGTATATGCAGAAAGTACCTTTACTATCAAAGATGCCAATGTAATTCAACTAATAAGCATTTTTGTCTAACAGCTACACCTGACCTAGCAGGCAGTAAAAATAATATGAAGGGGAATTAACGCAATAGCAATTGCTGGTCATAAACTTTGAGCAAATCTATTTGTGGAGATGTAGACCTAGGAACCTGAGGCGTTTGGTGCTGAACTGCAGAAGCAACCGGTTCGTGCGGATGGTTCTCTTGATGAATAAGAAATATGAAATATAGACAGCAAGAAGAAAGGAGCAGGTTCGTCTGCCCCCAATCCTAATATTTCCGAGCACTGGAAGATGAGCGATGGGCAGCCTCTCGGCCGCTCAGAACACCTACCTGACCCACGCGGTAGACGATTGCGGTAGATGGTTGCTCTCTCCGGTCTCCTCGACTTGCATCTTGGCGGCGCCACCGCTGTTGCTCTGCTTGGCAGTGCTCTTCTCGCCCAGCTCAAAAATCGGATGCACGCCACCGCTCGCAGCTGCAGCCAACTCGCCTAGGGATAGCACAACGCAGGGAAGTTGGCGCTCACCTTAGGCCATGTCCAACCACCGAGCTGCACTGACATGACAGACATGGCCTCGATTTGGCCCTCCCCGCCAATCACTCCCATGGTTCCAGCCATCCCCATAGGAGCAAGGAAGAAGAGGGATAGGGTAAAGAACTCATGACTCAAGCACCACAAATACAGGGCCAGGAACCACACCAAAAATCTGGCGACCTGCACTGCTCCCGCAGCCTCCACCTCGGCTTCCATGGACAAGAACGGAGGGGGAAGAGACGCATCAACACAAATCGGGATAATTCTGGGAAAGAAACCTACATACAAAAGTCCGGCAGCGGCGAACCCTGCACCCCCATCCTGAGTATTTTGCTCGCCGGTGGCTTGTTCGCCGTCGCTTTCTCCACCGGCTCCGGCGAGGCAGACGGGGATGCTCCAGCTCCGACCCTCTCTCTCTCAATTGCGGTGCGGGCGAAGCATGGATGGGATCGGGGGAGATGAGATGGGAACGCAGAAAGAAAAGTAAAAGGTGGTAGGTGGCAGGCCCCACATGGCGATGCGCGCACCGTCAAAGCGCTGAGAAACCAGCGATTGCAACAGACGTACATGCTGTATCTAATTGCTGATTGAGTGCAACAGAATAGAAGACTTGGAAGAGAAAAGTGAAAACAATGAAGTCAGATGATGAGGTTTCTTTAGTGTAACCATGTTTTTTTATTTTGAACGATGAGGTGGTTTTAACATATTTCATAAAATATTTGTATCTGGGGCAACTATTTGGCGATAGAGGATGCACCTGAAGGATATGGGCTGATGTACGGAAGGATATG
Source organism: Lolium perenne (assembly GCF_019359855.2). NCBI lineage: Eukaryota > Viridiplantae > Streptophyta > Magnoliopsida > Poales > Poaceae > Lolium > Lolium perenne. Next base: position 106,942,709 of record NC_067248.2, read on the forward strand.
GTTGACCGGGATTTAGCTGCCCAAAACTTTAGCCAGATCCGTTTTGGCTTAGATACAAACGCCCCACCCGGCCACCATGGCACCACTTCCAAAGTCGTAAAAAAACCTTTGCAACCGTCTGGAGATAGTCTCCACGCGAGACAAGTGGATCCTTATGGTTGTGGAGAATCACGTTGACGTGTCACATGTCGCAAGGAAAAACAAGTTGGAGATGAGGGATGAGGCAGAGACATGGGGAGGTTGGTGTTGTCTCATTTTTATTTATTACTTTTTTTAAAAATCCGTGGAACCGTTCGTCTAAATTGCGAACCCTTTTTATTTTTGAGATCCTTATGGCGGGATGTTAAAAAATAGATACGAGATCTTATGTTGATAGGTATCGATAAATATTTTTCGTACTTCCAAGACAAGTATGATTGTACATGGAGTTTGCATGTAACAATACTTGTGTTTTCACTGAGTTGTAGTGTACTTCATTGTATTGGAGTTTCAATATGAGTATATTTGTAAATGGATCAAAGATTCGAATTTGACGAGACAATTGGATACCTAGAGGAAACCTTAAGGCCTCAAACAAGATTGGAAAAGGAAGACACGGGTGGGTCTTAGACTTAATTGACCACAACTCCATGACTTGGAAGGAGGATCTCGTGAGGTTGATGTTTCCTAGCTATGATGCAGAAGAAATTCTTCGCATCCGGCTTCCACACTCTAATGAAAAAGATTATATTGCTTGGCACCATGATAAATCATGGATCTTAGGTGCTTGCAGCGTTTACAGACTCGCTCTGCTTCAAAATTCAGAAAACTTCTGTACAGGACATCAAAGCACTATCCCAGATGGTGACCGCCATATTTGGGACGTTTTTTTGGAAAACCAAAGTGCCACAAAAAGTGAAAATATTCAACTGGAGGCTGGCCACGGAAGCTCTTGCTGTACAAAAAAGTCGTTGGTCACGCAGGATATCTGGTGCTAGGCTTCAGATGGTCACTCGGGATATCTGGTGCCAGGCTGGCTGACGTCATACTATTTTGTGTACTCATAGTATTTTGTGTTTTTTTCGCTGGTTAATTTTTGTATCAATTCTTGGCGATGCTTGAGTTGTAAAACAATACTGAACTCGAACCTTTTTAATAAATGGCCATGTGTATCATCATGATGCAAAAGCTGGGGTTATATCCCCATTTCGAAAAAAACAAAAAGTCGTTGGTCACGCAGTATGACAACAGATCCAACTTGTACCATCTGTGGTAGAGAAGATGAAGATGGATACCATGCCACGGTGCGATCTACAAAAGCTGTTGCGCTAAGGTACATTATCAGAGAAGTTTGGGATTTACCAGCTGAAGAAGATCTGAGAAACAACGGGAAAGAGTGGACCCTGAACATCTTGAATGCCGCAAAACAAGAGATGCGCGAAAAGCTAATGTTGCTCTCGTGGCGGGCATGGCACCTAAGGAACAATTGCATATTTGGGGACGGCAAAGCTAGGATATCATAATCTACTGAATTTCTGAAAAACTACAGACAAATGTTTAACAACAAAGAGGTAGGAAACAATTCAGAAGACATGAAAGGCAAGAAATCGATGTTTGAAATCAAAGAAATCTAGCCGGAATGCAAGAATCAGCAAGTGCAAACTAGTTGGAATCCACCAGATAATGGATGTCAATGCCTAAACGTGGATGCAAGCCTGTCAGCCTGGGGAGTTATACGGGAAGGTGACAGCGCTGAAACCGCTGAAGCTATTGCCTGCCTGGAAGACGTAAAACAGACTCTAAACTGGATAGAATCAGGTATGATCATTGAGAATGATTTTGCAGCAGTAATAAAAAAGGCCAGGTCAAATAAAAGGGACCGGTCCCATACTTCCAGTATCATCGCAGATATCCAACGCCTGGTCACTAATGTTACCTGATTTCAAGTTTAGGAAAATTGAGAGAGAGCAAACCAAGCCGGCTCATGAACTCGCTAGTTTTGCCGTGTGAGTGGTAGTGTGTTACATAGTTCAGCACCTTCTTGCGTGCTCGATCTGGCCATGAAATATTGTAATCAAAAATCTGCTTTCAATTAATACAAATCACCATTTCAAAAAAAAATATTTGTGCTTCGTTGTTCTTGGTTTTTCACTGAAGTTGTACTCGTAGTTCGGTGTCTAGTCACTAACGTTACCTGATTTCAAGTTTAGGAAAATTTAGAGAGAGCAAAACAAGCCGGCTCATGAACTCGCTTGTTTTGCCGTGTGAGTGGTAGTGTGTTACATGGTTCAGGACCTTCTTGCGTGCTCGAGCTGGCCATGAAAGATTGTAATAAAAAACCTGCTTTCAATTAATACAAATCACCATTTAAAAATATTATTTGTGCTTCGTTGTTCTTGGTTTTTCACTGAGTTGTACTCGTAGTTCGGTGTCCTGGATTTGTATATAACTATACTCGTGCTTAGTACGTAATTGTACTCTGTTTTTTACTGAGTTGTACTCGTACTTTGGTGTACTCAGATTTGATTATAACTGTACTCGTGTTTAGTGTGTAATTGTACTCTGGTTTTCACTGAGCTTACTTCGGTGTACTCAGATTTGTTCTTAGTTGTACTCGGGTTTGTACTTACAAGTTCTCGGGTTTTGCCGAGCTGTACTCATACTTCACGTACTCGGATCTATTTTTAATTGTACTTGGGGTTCGTACGAAATTGTATTCGGGTTTTTGATGTGTTGTACTCGTATTTCGGGGATACTCAGATTTATTCTTAGTGGTACTTGGGTTTTGTACGTAACTATACTTGAATTTTCACTGAGTTGTAGTACTTCAGGGTACTCGCATTTGTTCTTAGTTGTACTCGGGATTTGTACGTATCTGTATTCGGATTTCAGCTGAGATGTACCTTGAATTTTAATGTGCTCAGGTATTCACTACGTATGTACTTATGCTTGGAGTACATATACATTTTTGGGATTTCTATTTTCGTGCCCTCAGTTCCTTAGTTGTACTCAGTTTTCCCCAGCTCCTTAGTTTTTCCTCAGTTTTACCCAAACGTTTGTCTGAAACCCGCAGAAGCAGCTCAGACGGCAGGATTCCCGTTTAGTTGACCGTTATGTCACGTGTGGGGCCGCGTCGTGTGAGGCCGCGTCGTGTGGGCCCGCGTCGCGTGGGGCTGGTAGAAAGGGACCGCGTGGGACAGGACGAGAAGCGTTTGGTTGCACGTGAGCAGGAGCTGGGTTCTGTCTCTCTCGGCCCAAAATTGGCATTATTAAGTGCACCTTTTTCCCCTCTTTCTCTCTGTCCTTTTCACCAAATTAGTATAAAATCTAGAGAAGCTTGCATTTCTGACTTTCTTCAATTATTTGTGCCTTTTGGCCCTCGTTGTTTGCCCAATATGGCAGCAAATCTAGTACTCCCTCTGGTCCATATGTATGTAGTTAAATCTAGAAGCAAATCTCCAGGATAATGTACGATAAATTCACAGTCATAGTAAATCAAGAAAACTAAGTACGGTCAACAAATATAAAATATAGTAGACTAGGGATAGATAATCCCTAGATAATATGGATAGATAATAGGCTGCATACACAGCAGCCAACATAGTAACAGGTTCTTCACAGCACCATCATACTAACATAACAACAAGGGATCCCTAGCTAACAACAAAGGGATCCCAACAACAAACTAGGAGGCAGCGGCGGCAAGACACGTCAAGGACTCCGCCTACCCCATCTGGCTCTGCCTCCACTTGTTGCTCTTGCTCCCCTTGGGAGCCTTGGGCTTGAGCGGAGGCATGCGCCCGGCGGCGATCTCCACCCGCTGCAAGCTGCGGAGGTGCATGCCGAGCGCCCTGTGCTTGGCGCGGAAGGAGTGGACGTTCACCGTCGTGCCGACGTTGGGGAAGGTGTTGCTGATGTTCTCAGCATGCGTGACGAGGCAGTTGAAGTCCGTGACGCCGAGTCTCCTGGTGCAGAAGGGGCACCTGTACACCTCCTTGGCGAAGTAGGAGATGTATCGGCCGACTGCAGCCTCCGCAAAGACTTGGCGAGTCTTGACGTCCTCCTCCTCTTCGTCGCGCCGACGTCGCCGCTGCGTACATCTGATCCATATCAAACGAAACTAGTGAATGAGTTGCAACGATGACTAACGTACATGATAACAAAGTTAAGAAAACAGCAGTCAGCCTCGGTTAGAGTGGACATGATTATATATCTACAGGGAAGGTGTTAGCGAACTAAAGCTCATGCACAATGATTTGTACACAAAGCAATGGTTCGCCGAACCCTCCCCGTAAAAATTTGTGCCCAACCATTCATCATAGGCAAAGAAATGATTCTAGATCTGAACTAGATCTAAACTTGAACACATTATAGATTATTTGCAAAATTAAACGGTTGATATCTTTTGATTAGTGCATAAAATAACTGATTGAGATCCCATGATTACTTGCATAAATTAACTGATTGAGATCCAATATTACTTGCATAAATTAACCGAACAGCCGAACCCCAAATCTTAAACGAAATCAAGAAGTGATCAAAACAAAATGGAATAAAATCGGCGCAAATATTAGCCCAATACTCATCCATCTACAGATCCATCTACAGATCCATCTACACCAGCAAAAATAGGGTTCAAAAAGGAATGGGGAACAAAAAAGGAAGCAAACCGTAGTTACCTCGTTCCATGGGTCCTCCAGGGAGGTGTCGTAGGGGTTCGGGGGCGGGACGTACGACACGGGGTCGTAGGGGTCCCATCCCGCCGGGATCTGACTGCCACCGGCGGCAGCAGCCTCCGATGCACCGGCGACGGCGGCGGCGGCGGCGTCGTCGTCCGTAGAGGGGACGGCGCCGAAGATGGAGGCGTCGCGCTTTGAGCCAACCTCGACGATGGGATTGGCATTCTCCTTGTCCATCTCTCCGGCGGAGGAAGAGGAAGAGGGAGAGGGAGAGGGTTTTTTGCTTTGGAGAAGATGATGTGACGTGAGAGAGTTGGCGATGCGTGAGCGAGTGAGAGTGACAGAGAGAGTGCGAGGAGGCGTCTATAAAGGCGAGGGGTGGTTAATGCGACCCGCGTCCTACGCGTGCACAGGTGCACGTCTGCACGTCTTGGACTTCTGCAACGCGACACGCGTCCACGATTGCACGTCTCGACTTCTCCACCGCGACCCGCGTCTACGCGTCAACAATTGCACGTGTCCTCGAGTCTAACCCTGGAAATTTAGATATACTCAGGTATACCCTCGAGTCTTATAATAGCATTTTTTGTGTGCTCAATTTTCCCCTCGAGTGCTAATACTGGATAGTGCAATATACTCAGTTTTACCCTCAAGTGGCTGGTCAACAGAGAGTCAACAAATGGGATTAACTAGTTAAATGAGTCATTTAATGTGCAAAAAAATCCTAAAAAGAGTGGCACTTACTCATGGAGTCTTTACCACAAATTGCCACTTCTCAAATCATAGATAAATCATAGATAAATCAAGTTTTACCACAAATTGCCACTTCTCAAATCACCTAGTAGCTATGAAGGTGCATGGTTTTCCACAATAAGCCCTTCCCAAAACAGCTTCCCCCAAATCATACTTTGTCTAAATGAGGCCACAATTCTCACACTGATGTATATTGGTATTGCAAATAGTTTGAGGTAGGCCAAGATGGGTTTCATTGTACAAAACACGCATTTTCCATTTTTTAAATCTCATATTTGAATCCCTTAGTCTATTTATTACTCAGGTGCCCTTGGTTTCTTGATAGTACTCAGTTTTGCCCTCTCTCTTCACAAATTCTCGCAGACGTGCATCATCGCCCTGATTGGTCTAGCCCATGTCACACGGATCGTGCCCGCCGACCGTTGATCGTATGATATAGGGAACGGGCAGGATAACCCCTCTCTCTCTCTCTCTCTCTGTTGGCGTTATTTTTCACGCAAAAAATGATAAACCATCACCGATTTGTTGTTACCATTACTTTTCACGCAAAAAAAAATGATAAACCATCACCGATTTGTTGTTGCCATTACTTTTCACGCAAAAAAATGATAAACCATCAACAATTTGTTGTAGCCATTACTTTTCACGCAATAAAATGATAAACCATCAACAATTTGTTGTAGCCATTACTTTTGACGCAAAAAAAATGATAAACCATCACCGATTTGTTGTTGCCATTACTTTTCACGCAAAAAATGATAAACCATCAACAATTTGTTGTAGCCATTACTTTTCACGCAAAAAATGATAAACCATCAACAATTTGTTGTAGCCATTACTTTTCACGCAAAAAATGATAAACCATCAACAATTTGTTGTTGCCATTACTTTTCACGCAAAAAATATGATAAACCATGCATCACCGATTTGTTGTTGCCATTACTTTTCACGCAAAAAAATGATAAACCATCAACAATTTGTTGTAGCCATTACTTTTCACGCAAAAAATGATAAACCATCTATCTTTGTATAGAATGATAAACCTATCACGTATGATTTTTGAGGTCATTTAGAGAAGGCAGAAAAAACCTAATTTGTTACAAAAGCTGGTTTCAGTGAGACCTAACCAAGTTTGGCATACATGATGGCATACCTATAACAACAAGGAATATCTAAAAGGGAAAGTTTCAGAAAATTTGAAATTTAGGGTGAAAATGATGCCATACATGATGCTGTTTTTCGAGGTTTTGACCTGAAAATCAATTGGGTATTATAAAGGGAAATAAAAAGTTCGAAAAATGTAAAAACGAAACAATCTATCTATCTATGTATAGAAGATCAGCTGTATGAAATTTGAGGTTATTTAGAGAAGGTAGAAAAAATCACCTTGTTAGAAAAGCTGGTTTCAGCGAGACGAAACGGCATGCGCTTAAGCAAAGTGATTTTTTCGAACATCTCCAAATGACCCCAAATTTTCCATACATGATGCCATACGTGTAACAACAAGGAACCCTATCTAAAAAGTGTCAAAAAAGTTTGCCCAACCGTATAGCTCTATCAAAAAGAACCTCACCATGGCGCTAGTATAATTTTGGGATAGTTACAAACTTTCGTTACCTAACCTTCAACATGAAACTTGTTTCAAATTCATTTTGGCCTACAAGAAACAAATCCCAACTTGATTCGAGCACCACAGCCTCCAAATGATGCCGATGCCGATATCGGCATGGTCAGAACGGCTATGCTCGCCGCCACTGCTAGGTCAACGTCGGGATGCACCCTCAATCCCGTCCCCTCATTCGATCACTGACACACCAGAGATACCGCCGAGGCCAATGCCGAACGTACATGCTGATGCCAATGCCGAACATGCATGCACGCCGCTGTGGGCACGGCCACGCCCGAATTCCCGCTATCTTTGGGACGCCACAGACCACCGCGAGGTCTTTCCCTTCGCCACCACACTCTCCTAGCACCCACCTATACACGCCAGAAAGGAGAGACACTAGTTTTCTCTACATTGCTCGCGTTCGTGTCCGACACGGTCAGTCAAAGTTTTGAGGTGGTCGTCGATGTCGTCGACCATTTCTTCTCTTCTTTGTATGGTTAAACGCGTCTAGTTCATATCTATCTAATGCGTCTGGTCTCGCCTCATGCAGTTCTTTGTGGACGTCGATCTCATCTCGGCACCCCGCATGCCACCTCCTCCGTGCCATCGCTGTAGAGCTCCGTTTAAAAATCTAATCCTACCCGTGTATTGCCCCTTGTATCAACGTCATGGCCCCACTTGTCATTTGATATACCGAAGCCCCACTCGTTCGCGTTTTGGTCAGGGATACAGCGATGCTTACGGTCAAACAGAGATGGATGGTCTGACGTGTCTTTGCAGGCTCTACATGGCCCCACTAGTCAGAAGATAATGGTCAACCGTCGGGCAACCGGCCGTTACATCACGTGTGATGGTTTCAGACAAACGTTTGGGTAAAACTGAGGAAAAACTAAGGAGCTGGGAAAACTGAGCACAACTAAGGACCCGAGGGCACGAAAATATAAATCCCTACATTTTTCCCTTTCTCAATGATTTTTTTGTATGCAAGCTAACTAGTGCATGCAAGTACTAGCTACTCCGATCATAAGTACGCAAGCGACCGAGCCGCTAGGTGGCTAGCTGGTTGCGTGAGAGCATGCACAATAGAGGCTAGTCACCTAACTCTAAGAGACTAAATATTATATTTTAGCTGAGTTGAAGGAGAGAGAAAATGAGAGAGGAGGTAAGTGAGCTCTAATGCAAAAGTCGGCTCTAACAGGTGCTCTTAGACATTTTATGAGAGTGGATGGCCACTTCCGTGAAGGAGTGCTTGTGGGGACCTCGGACTAGCTGTCCGAAATACCCTGTTATGTATACAGTTCACGTTCCCATGATCAGTGTGCCGTGAACACATAACCGGACTGATATCAAATTACATCATCCTTTACAAAACGGAATAAGAAAATTACAATGAGGTCACATGACCATCTTTACATAATAGCCTCGAAGGGCCTAATCTAATCATCAGAGCAGCGGAATCACTTCAGCAGCGCAGAGCCCAAGTCATCTGCCTTAACCCTACAGGCAACTGACTGGGAAGACGTTCCTAGCTCGCATAGACGTCGTCAACTCCTTCTTCATCTGTCGAACTCCTTCAAGTCTGGCCAAGTAAATAGCCAGGGACAAAGCCGTGAGTACATTGGAATTGTACTCGCAAACCATCAAGAAAGGTGCTAACAATGCTAACTAAAAGAGACAAGAGAGGAAGAATAGTTTCTCTTGGGGTATAGCATCCCAACATCGCAGTTGAAGGGGACACTAAGAGGGTTCTATGACATCTCTATATCTTTGTTAAAGAAGATACTTCAAAGGAGTTCTACAACATAGAACACTAGGATGGGAGTAGCCCTTTTTATTTCATTTCCGACGATCTTCACATGGTCATCAACTTTCCCGTACCCTTCCGGTATTCCGAAAACAACTTTCTCTTTTTCTTTGTAAAGCATTTCTCAAACAAAAACTAGCCCAGGTTAAGGTTGGCCTTTGCAACCCGTCCATGACCGCGGACACGACTATTCGAATAGATTTGACTCTGCAGAGTTTGCACACTTTCCCCACAACTATCCGGATACCTATCGTGTGGGCATCATCCCCGCATAACAACGTATGCCATGACGGATACCCGAACATAACCTTTCGCTTATCTCCACTGACATGAGTCCTTCCCTGCGAGCTTGCCCCTTCCCGGCACCCCGGCAGCATACCTCCTTTTGAGCGTATCTCCGACGCCATGACAGAAGACCCTCAGTAATCGTCCGGCTATAGACAACTACAGTGTATTGCCTCCTTCAGAGCGCAACCCAGCGTCAGAGGTCATCGTGACCCTCCTAGAGAGTTGTGAAGGTGTCTCATGCCAGCTTCAAGAAACTAGGGCTAAGCCCCGTGCCCACGTTGCGGTAGAGTGGTTGCGCGATAAAAGTTGGGCTGGCGTACACTTATACGCAGTGCTCCTTTAAAAACATTTTACCCACACTTCTTTTGTTTGTCCACAACCAACCATACCACTTTCCGTAACATCAAGACCGTTCTCTTGAACAACACTTGGGCAAGACAACATCTTCCCAAAGTTTTCAAAGTTTTTTCAAAACATAAAACATTGGGGTTTCCCAACCTAAGGTTTGATTGTCGAGAACTAAGATATCAACAAGAGCATGATGCTAACCATCATACTACTAAGGAGATGATGATTGAGGTGTCAAAAAGGAGTCATACATGCTTAGGGTAAGCATGCATAGGGACAACATAAGTAGGATGATACAACAAGGGTCATGATGTTAATCATCATGCCACTAAGAAGATGATAATATAGGAGGTCAAGGGGCATACATGCTTAGGGTAAGCGTGCATGTTGTCAACATAAGAGGGAAAATACTTTCAGATTTGTGGTGTTAACCAACCAACACTAATAGAAGTGAGGGTGATCAACGATATTTGACATACCTAAGGTAGGTAGGCATACTCATCTCAAAATGAGAGTATACCAAAATTATGATGTTATTACTACTACACTAACAAGGGTGTAGGAGTGAATTGGAAAGAAGTGTCACATGCTTAAGGTAAGCATGTAACTCAACAAGGTAGGATGGCTGATACGTCTCCGACGTATCGATAATTTCTTATGTTCCATGCTACATTATTGATGATATCTAGATGTTTTATGCACATTATATGTCGTATTTACACATTTTCCGGCACTAACCTATTAACAAGATGCCGAAGAGCCAGTTGCTGTTTTCTGCTGTTTTTGGTTTCAGAAATCCTAGTAAGGAAATATTCTCGGAATTGGACGAAATCAACGCCCAGGGTCCTATTTTTGCACGAAGCTTCCAGAAGACCGAGGGGGAAAGGAAGTGGGGCCACGAGGCGCCGCCACACTAGGGCAGCGCGGCCTAGGCCCTGGCCGCGCCGGCCTGGTGTGTGGGGCCCTCGTGTGGCCCCCCGCGTTGCCCTTCCGCCTACTTAAAGTCTTCGTCGCGAAACCCTCTGTACCGAGAGCCACGATACGAAAAACCTTCCAGAGACGCCGCCGCCGCCAATCCCATCTCGGGGGATTCAGGAGATCGCCTCCGGCACCCTGCCGGAGAGGGGAATCATCTCCCGGAGGACTCTTCATCGCCATGATCGCCTCCGGAGTGATGAGTGAGTAGTTCACCCCTGGACTATGGGTCCATAGCAGTAGCTAGATGGTCGTCTTCTCCTCATGTGCTTCATTGTTGGATCTTGTGAGCTGCCTAACATGATCAAGATCATATATCTGTAATACTATATGTTGTGTTTGTCGGGATCCGATGGATAGAGAATACTATGTTATGGTGATTATCAATCTATTACTTATGTGTTGTTTATGATCTTGCATGCTCTCCGTTATTAGTAGAGGCTCTAGCCAAGTTTTTGCTCTTAACTCCAAGAGGGAGTATTTATGCTCGATAGTGGGTTCATGCCTCCATTAAATCTGGGACAGTGACAGAAAGTTCTAAGGTTGTGGATGTGCTGTTGCCACTAGGGATAAAACATTGATGCTATGTCTAAGGATGTAGTTGTTGATTACATTACGCACCATACTTAATGCAATTGTCTGTTGCTTGCAACTTAATACTGGAAGGGGTTCGGATGATAACCTGAAGGTGGACTTTTTAGGCATAGATGCATGCTGGATAGCGGTCTATGTACTTTGTCGTAATGCCCAATTAAATCTCACTATATTTATCATATCATGTATATGCATTGTTATGCCCTTTTCTATTTGTCAATTGCCCGACTGTAATTTGTTCACCCAACATGCTTTTATCTTATGGGAGAGACACCTCTAGTGAACTGTGGACCCCGGTCCTATTCTTTACATCGCATACAATCTACTGCAATACTTGTTTTTACTGTTTTCTTCGCAAACAATCATCTTCCACACAATACGGTTAATCCTTTGTTACAGCAAGCCGGTGAGATTGACAACCTCACTGTTTCGTTGGGGCAAAGTACTTTGGTTGTGTTGTGCAGGTTCCACGTTGGCGCCGGAATCCCTGGTGTTGCGCCGCATCATATTTCGCCACCATCAACCTTCAACGTGCTTCTTGACTCCTACTGGTCCGATTAAACCTTGGTTTCTTACTGAGGGAAACTTGCCACTGTGCGCATCATACCTTCCTCTTGGGGTTCCCAACGGACGTGTACATCTACGCGCATCAAGCAAATTTCTGGCGCCGTTGCCGGGGAGATCAAGACACGCTGCAAGGAGAGTCTCCACTTCCCAATCTCTTTACTTTGTTTTTGTCTTGCTTAATTTTATTTACTACTTTGTTTGCTGCACCTAAACAAAACACAAAAAAATTAGTTGCTAGTTTTACTTTATTTACTGTCTTGTTCTCTATATCAAAAACACAAAAAAATTAGTTACTTGCATTTACTTTATCTAGTTTGCTTTATTTACTGTTGCTAAAATGAATACCCCTGAAAATACTAAGTTGTGTGACTTCACAAACACAAATAATAATGATTTCCTATGCACACCTATTGCTCCACCTGCTACTACAGCAGAATTCTTTAAAATTAAACCTGCTTTACTGAACCTTGTTATGAGAGAGCAATTTTCTGGTGTTAGTTCTGATGATGCTGCTGCCCATCTTAATAATTTTGTTGAACTTTGTGAAATGCAAAATTATAAGGATGTAGATGGTGATATTATTAAATTGAAATTGTTTCCTTTCTCATTAAGAGGAAGAGCTAAAGATTGGTTGCTATCTTTGCCTAAGAATAGTATTGATTCATGGACTAAATGTAAGGATGCTTTTATTGGTAGATATTATCCTCCCGCTAAAATTATATTTTTGAGAAGTAGCATAATGAATTTTAAGCAATTATATACTGAACATGTTGCTCAAGCATGGGAGAGAATGAAATCTTTGGTAAAGAATTGCCCAACCCATGGACTGACTACTTGGATGATCATCCAAACCTTCTATGCAGGACTAAATTTTTCTTCGCGGAATTTATTGGATTCAGCTGCTGGAGGTACCTTTATGTCCATCACTTTGGGGGCGGCTACAAAGCTTCTTGATGATATGATGATAAATTACTCTGAATGGCACACGGAAAGAGCTCCACAAGGTAAGAAGGTAAATTCTGTTGAAGAAACCTCTTCCTTGAGTGATAAGATTGATGTGATTATGTCTATGCTTGTGAATGGTAGATCTAATGTTGATCCAAATAATGTTCCTTTAGCTTCATTGGTTGCTCAAGAAGAGAATGTTGATGTGAATTTCATTAAAAATAATAATTTCAACAACAATGCTTATAGGAACAACTCTGGTAATAACTATAGGCCATATCCTTCTGCTCATGGTAATGGTTATGGTAATTCTTATGGGAATTCTTACAACAATAATAGGAGTGTACCCCCTGGTCTTGAAGCCATGCTTAAAGAATTTATTAGTACACAAACTGCTTTTAACAAATCTGTTGAGGAAAAGCTTGATAAAATTGATATTATTGCTTCTAGAGTTGATAGACTTGCCTCTGATGTTGATCTATTAAAATTGAAAGTTATGCCTAATGAGGATATTGATAATAAGATTACTACTACAGAAAATGCCATCCAAGTTAGAATTAATGAGAATATAAGATTAATGGCTGAATTGCGTGCTAGGTGGGATAGAGAAGAAAATGAAAAACTAGCTAAAGAGAATAATGTAGCTAAAGTTTGGACTATTACCACCATTAGTAATGATAATGATTCACATGTTGCTGCACCTCCTACTATCAATGGTAAAATAATTGGTGTTGGCAATGTTTCTACTCCTAGTGCAAAGCGTACAAAACTGCCTGAAATTGCTAAAACTGCTGAAATCACTTGTGATAAAACTGCTGAAATTTTTTCCAACCTTGGGGACAATGATCCCATTGCTGTAGCTCATAATGATTTAGATTTTGATGATTGCAACATCTCTGAAGTTATAAAGTTCTTACAAAAACTTGCTAAAAGTCCTAATGCTAGTGCTATAAATTTGGCCTTTACAAAACATATTACAAATGCTCTCATAAAAGCTAGAGAAGAGAAACTAAAACTTGAAACTTCTATTCCTAGAAAGTTAGAAGATGGTTGGGAGCCCATCATTAAAATGAAATTCAATGACTTTTAATGTAATTCTTTATGTGATCTTGGTGCAAGTATTTCTGTTATGCCTAAAAAGATTTATGATATGCTTGACTTGCCACCATTGAAGAATTGTTATTTGGATGTTAATCTTGCCGATAATGTTAAAAAGAAACCTTTGGGGAGGATTGATAATGTGCGCATTATGGTTAACAATAACCTTGTCCCTGTTGATTTTGTTGTTTTGGATATCGAATGCAATGCATCTTGTCCTATTGTGTTGGGAAGACCTTTTCTTCGAACCGTCGGTGCTGTTATTGATATGAGGGAAGGTAATATTAGATATCAATTTCCTCTCAAGAAAGGTACGGAACACTTCCCTAGAAAGAGAATGAAGTTGCCTTTTGATTCTATTATTAGAACAAGTTATGATGTTGATGCTTCTACTCTTGATGTTACTTGATTTACACTTTCTGCGCCTAGCTGGAAGGCGTTAAAAAAAAGCACTTCTTGGGAGATAACCCATGTGTTTATTTTACTACAGCAATTTTTGTTTTGTTGAGTCTTGGAAGTTGTTTACTACTGTAGCAACCTCTCCTTATCATGTTTTTGTGCCAAGTAAAGTTTCTATGTTAAAGTTGATGTTATATTTGGGATCGCTGCGCAGAAACAGCATTGCTGTCTGTCACGAATTCTGGCATAAGTCTCTGTGAAAAATTCGAAAAAATCTGCAAAATTACGAGCGTGATCCTCAGATATGTATGCAACTTTCATTAGTTTTGAGTTTTTCCATTTGAGCAAGTCTAGTGCCCCTTTCAGGTTCGTCTTTACGGACTGTTCTGTTTTTGACAGATTCTGCCTTTTATTTTGCATTGCCGTATTTGCTATGTTGGATGAATTCCTTTGATCCATTAATGTCCAGTAGCTTTGTGCAATGTCCAGAAGTGTTAAGAATGATTGTGTCACCTCTGAATATGTGAATTTTTAATTGTGCACTAACGCTCTAATGAGTTTGCTTGAAGTTTGGTGTGAAGGAAGTTTTCAAGGGTCAAGAGAGGAGTATGATATACTATGATCAAGAGGAGTGAAAGCTCTAAGCTTTGGGATGCCCCCGTGGTTCATCCCTGCATATTTTAAGAAGACTCAAGCGTCTAAGCTTGGGGATGCCCAAGGCATCCCCTTCTTCATCGACAACATCATCAGGTTCCTCCCCTGGAACTATATTTTTATTCAGTCACATCTTATGTACTTTGCTTGGAGCGTCGGTTTGTTTTGTTTTTGTTTTTGTTTGAATAAAATGGATCCTAGCATTCACTGTATGGGAGAGAGACACGCTCCGCTGTTGCATATGGACAAATATGTCCTTAGGCTTTACTCATAATGTTCAAGGCGAAGGTTGAAATTTCTTCGTTAAATTGTTATATGGTTGGAATCGGGAAATGCTACATGTAGTAATTATAAAATGTCTTGGATAATGTGATACTTGGCAATTGTTGTGCTCATGTTTAAGCTCTTGCATCATATACTTTGCACCCATTAATGAAGAAATACATAGAGCTTGCTAAAATTTGGTTTGCATATTTGGTCTCTCTAAGGTCTAGATAATTTCTAGTATTGAGTTTTGAACAACAAGGAAGACGGTGTAGAGTCTTATAATGTTTACAATATGTCTTTTATGTGAGTTTTGCTGCACCGGTTCATCCTTGAGTTTGCTTCAAATAACCTTGCTAGCCTAAACCTTGTATCGAGAGGGAATACTTCTCATGCATCCAAAATTCTTGAGCCAACCACTATGCCATTTGTGTCCACCATACCTACCTACTACATGGTATTTCTCCGCCATTCCAAAGTAAATTGCTTGAGTGCTACCTTTAAAATTCCATCATTCACCTTTGCAATATATAGCTCATGGGACAAAATAGCCTTAAAAACTATTGTGGTATTGAATATGTACTTATGCACTTTACCTCTTATTAAGTTGCTTGTTGTGCGATAACCATGCTTCTGGGGACGCCATCAACTATTCTTTGTTGAATATCATGTGAGTTGCTATGCATGTCCGTCTTGTCTGAAGTAAGGGAGATCTACCACCTTAATGGTTGGAGCATGCATATTGTTAGAGAAGAACATTGGGCCGCTAACTAAAGCCATGAATCATGGTGGAAGTTTCAGTTTTGGACATATATATATCCTCAATCTCATATGAGAACACTAATTGTTGCCACATGCTTATGCATTAAAGAGGAGTCCATTATCTGTTGTCCATGTTGTCCCGGTATGGATGTCTAAGTTGAGAATAATCAAAAGCGAGAAATCCAAAATGCGAGCTTTCTCCTTAGACCTTTGTACAGGCGGCATGGAGGTACCCCTTTGTGACACTTGGTTGAAACATGTGTATTGCGATGATCCGGTAGTCCAAGCTGATTAGGACAAGGTGCGGGCACTATTAGTATACTATGCATGAGGCTTGCAACTTGTAAGATATAATTTACATAACTCATATGCTTTATTACTACCGTTGACAAAATTGTTTCATGTTTTCAAAATAAAAGCTCTAGCACAAATATAGCAATCGATGCTTTCCTCTTTGAAGGACTTTTCTTTTACTTTTATGTTGAGTCAGTTTACCTATTTCTCTTCATCTCAAGAAGCAAACACTTGTGTGAACTGTGCATTGATTCCTACATACTTGCATATTGCACTTGTTATATTACTTTATATTGACACTATCCATGAGATATACATGTTATAAGTTGAAAGCAACCGCTGAAACTTAATCTTCCTTTGTGTTGCTTCAATACCTTTACTTTGATTTATTGCTTTATGAGTTAACTCTTATGCAAGACTTATTGATGCTTGTCTTGAAGTACTATTCATGAAAAGTCTTTGCTTTATGATTCATTTGTTTACTCATGTCATTACCATTGTTTTGATCGCTGCATTCATTACATATGTTTACAATAGTATGATCAAGGTTATGATGGCATGTCACTCCAGAAATTATCCTTGTTATCGTTTACCTGCTCGGGACGAGCAGAACTAAGCTTGGGGATGCTGATACGTCTCCGAAGTATCGATAATTTCTTATGTTCCATGCTACATTATTGATGATATCTACATGTTTTATGCACATTATATGTCGTATTTACGCATTTTCCGGCACTAACCTATTAACAAGATGCCGAAGAGCCAGTTGCTGTTTTCTGCTGTTTTTGGTTTCAGAAATCCTAGTAAGGAAATATTCTCGGAATTGGACGAAATCAACGCCTAGGGTCCTATTTTTGCACGAAGCTTCCAGAAGACCGAGGGGGAAAGGAAGTGGGGCCACGAGGCGCCGCCACACTAGGGCGGCGCGGCCCAGGCCCTAGCCGCGCCGGCCTGGTGTGTGGGGCCCTTGTGTGGCCCCCTGATACGCGTAGATGCACACGTCCGTTGGGAACCCCAAGTGGAAGGTATGATGCGTATAGAAGCAAGTTTCCCTCAGTATGAAACCAAGGTTTAATCGAACCAGTAGGAGCCAAGAAGCACGTTGAAGGTTGATGGTCGCGAAATGTGATGCGGCGCAACACCAGGGATTCCGGCGCCAACGCGGAACCTGCACAACACAACCCAAGTACTTTGTCCCAACGAAACAGTGAGGTTGTCAATCTCACCGGCTTGCTGTAACAAAGGATTAAACGTATCGAGTGGAAGATGTTTGCAAAGAAAACAGTAAAACAAGTAGATTGTATGCTATGTAAAGAATAGGACCGGGGTCCACAGTTCACTAGAGGTGTCTCTCCCATAAGATAAAAGCATGTTGGGTGAACAAATTACAGTCGGGCAATTGACAAATAGAGAAAGGCATAACAATGCATATACATGACATGGTAAATATAGTGAGATTTAATCCGGGCATTACGACAAAGAACATAGACCGCCATCCAACTGCATCTATGCCTAAAAAGTCCACCTTCAGGTTATCGTCCGAACCCCCTCCAGTATTAAGTTGCAAAGCAACAGACAATTGCATTAAGTATGGTGCGTAATGTAATCAACAACTACATCCTTAGACATAGCATCAATGTTTTATCCCTAGTGGCAACAAGACATCACAACCTTAGAACCTTCATCACGATCCCGATTCAATGAAGGCATGAACCCACTATCGAGCATAAATACTCCCTCTTGGAGTTAAGAGCAAAAACTTGGCCAGAGCCTCTACTAATAACGGAGAGCATGCAAGATCATAAACAACACATAAACAATAGATTGATAATCACCATAATCATAGTACTCTCTATCCATCGGATCCCGACAAACACAACATATAGTATTACAGATAGATGATCTTGATCATGTTAGGCAGCTCACAAGATCCAACAATGAAGCACAACAAGGAGAAGACGACCATCTAGCTATCGCTATGGACCCATGGTCCAGGGGTGAACTACTCACTCATCACTCCGGAGGCGACCATGGCGGTGTAGAGTCCTCCGGGAGATGAATCCCCTCTCCGGCAGGGTGCCGGAGGCGATCTCCGAATCCCCGAGATGGGATTCGCGGCGGCGGCGTCTCTGTAAGGTTTTCCGTATCGTGGCTCTCGGTACTGGGGGTTTCGCGACGGAAGCTTTAAGTAGGCGGAGGGTCAACGCGAGGGGCCACACGAGGGGCCCAGGGGATAGGTCGGCGCGGCCAGGGCTTGGGCCGCGCCGGCCACCCCCCTGGCCTCCTCGTGGCCCCACTTCGTTAGGTCTTCGGTCTTCTGGAAGCTTCGTGCAAAAATAGGACCCCGGGGCGAAAGTTTCGTCCAAGTCCGAGAATATTTCTTTACTAGGATTTCTGAAACCAAAAACAGCAAGAAAACAAAGAATCGGCTCTTCGGCATCTTGTTAATAGGTTAGTTCCAAAATGCATAAATATGACATATAATGTGCATAAAACATGTAGGTATCATCAATAAAGTAGCATGGAACATAAGAAATTATCGATACGTTGGAGACGTATCAGCATCCCCAAGCTTAGTTCTGCTCGTCCCGAGCAGGTAAAACGATAACAAAGATAATTTCTGAAGTGACATGCCATCATAATCTTGATCATACTATTTGTAAACATATGTAATGAATGCAGCGATCAAAGCAAAGGTAATGACATGAGTAAACAACTGAATCATAAAGCAAAGACTTTTCATGAATAGTACTTCAAGACAAGCATCAATAAGTCTTGCATAAGAGTTAACTCATAAAGCAATAAATCAAAGTAAAGGTGTTGAAACAACACATAAGAAGATTAAGTTTCAGCGGTTGCTTTCAACTTGTAACATGTATATCTCATGGATATTGTCAACATAAAGTAATATAACAAGTGCAATATGCAAGTATGTAGGAATCAATGCACAGTTCACAAGTGTTTGCTTCTTAAGGTGGAAGGAGATAGGTAAACTGACTCAACAATAAAAGTAAAAGAATGGTCCTTCAAAGAGGAAAGCATCGATTGCTGTATTTGTGCTAGAGCTTTTATTTTGAAAACATGAAACAATTTTGTCAACGGTAGTAATAAAGCATATGAGTTATGAAAATTATATCTTACAAGTTGCAAGCCTCACGCATAGTGTACTAATAGTGCCCGCACCTCGTCCTACTTAACTTGGACTACCGGGTCTTTGCATGCCATGTTTCAACCAAGTGTCACAAAGGGGTACCTCCATGCCGCCTGTACAAAGGTCCAAGGAGAATGCTCGCATTTCGGATTTCTCGCTTTTGATTATTCTCAACTTAGACATCCATACCGGGACAACATGGACAACAGATAATGGACTCCTCTTAAATGCATAAGCATGTAGCAAAGTTATTGTTCTCATATGAGATTGAGGATATACGTCCAAAACTGAAACTTCCACCATGGTTCATGGCTTTAGTTAGCGGCCCAATGTTCTTCTCTAACAATTTTGCATGCTCCAACCACTAAAATGATAGACCTTCAGACAAGACGGACATGCATAGCAACTCACATGATATTCAACAATAGTTGATGGCGTTCCCGTAAGCATGGTTATCGCACAATGTGCAACTTAATAAAATATAAAGTGCATAAGTACATATTCAATACTACGATAGTTTTTAAGGCTATTTTGTCCCATGAGCTATATATTGCAAAGGTGAATGATGGAATTTTAAAGGTAGCACTCAAGCAATTTACTTTGGAATGGCGGAGAAATACCATGTAGTAGGTAGGTATGGTGGACACAAATGGCATAGTAGTTGGCTCAAGGATTTTGGATGCATGAGAAGTATTCCCTCTCGATACAAGGTTTAGGCTAGCAAGGTTATTTGAAGCAAACTCAAGGATGAACAAGTGCAGCAAAACTCACATAAAAGACATATTGTAAACATTATAAGACTCTACACTGTCTTCCTTGTTGTTCAAAACTCAATACTAGATATTATCTAGACCTTAGAGAGACCAAATATGCAAATCAAATTTTAGCAAGCTCTATGTATTTCTTCATTAATGGGTGCAAAGCATATGATGCAAGAGCTTAATCATGAGCACAACAATTGCAAAGTATCACATTATCCAAGACATTTTTAGAATTACTACATGTAGCATTTTCCAATTCCAACCATATAACAATTTAACGAAGAAGAAACTTCGCCATGAACATTATGAGTAAAGCCTAAGGACACATGTGTCCATATGCAACAGCGGAGCGTGTCTCTCTCCCACAAAGTGAATGCTAGGATCCATCTTATTCAAACAAAAAACAAAAACGAAAACAAACCGACGCTCCAAGTAAAGAACACAAGATGTGATTGAATAAAAATATAGTTTCAGGGGAGGAACCTGATGATTTTGTCGATGAAGAAGGGGATGCCTTGGGCATCCCCAAGCTTAGACGCTTGAGTCTTCTTAAAATATGCAGGGGTGAACCACGGGGGCATCCCCAAGCTTAGAGCTTTCACTCCTCTTGATCATAGTATATCATTCTCCTCTCTTGACCCTTGAAAACTTCCTTCACACCAAACTTCAAGCAAACTCATTAGAGGGTTAGTGCATCATTAATAATTCACTCATTCAGAGGTGACACAATCATTATTTTCACTTCTGGACATTGCATAATGCTACTGGACATTAGTGGATCAAAGAAATAAATCCAACATAGCAAAAGAGGCAATGCGAAATAAAAGGCAGAATCTGTCAAAAACAGAACAGTCTGTAAAGACGAATTTATAAATGGCACCAGACTTGCTCAAATGGAAAAACTCAAAACTAATGAAAGTTGCGTACATATCTGAGGATCACGCTCGTAAATTGGCAGATTTTTTCGAATTTTCTACAGAGAATTATGCCCAGATTCGTGACAGACAGCAATGCTGTTTCTGCGCAGCAATCCCAAATATAACATCAACTTTGACATAGAAACTTTACTTGGCACAAAAACATGATAAGGAGAGGTTGCTACAGTAGTAAACAACTTCCAAGACTCAACAAAACAAAAAATTGCTGTAGGTAAAAAAACATGGGTTGTCTCCCATAAGCGCTTTTCTTTAACGCCTTTCAGCTAGGCGCAGAAAGTGCAAATCAAGTAACATCGAGAGTAGAAGCATCAACATCATTACCAGGGGTGTTGGGAGTTTTCTCAACAATGCATTGTATCTGGTCTATATAAGTAACTCCTCTCTCATTGCTCCTAGGCTTACTATTCTCATCAAACAAATTTTCAGGAACAATCCAAGCATAGTTGTTTTCCAAAGCTTCATGCATTCCTAGTAGTTTACTAGGTATTGGCGCTTTAATTTCCCTACCATCATTAACATTATTAGTATACTTAATTCTATCCATATCCATCTTTTCAAGTATTTGTTTAAAATTAGGAAAGAAACCAAGCCTCTTATGCTCAATAAAAACTTTTCTAGCTTCTTTAACTATATCCTCAAATTCCCTAACAAGGACTTTTAAAACAAAATTTCTCTTTTCCCCCATCTCCATATCCGAAAGTGTAAGAAACATATGTTGTATTATGGGATTGAGATTAACAAATCTAGTTTCTAACATGTGTATCAAGCAAGCAGAAGCACTTTCATAAGTAGGAGCAGTTTTTGATAATGGTATATCTTCAAAATCTTCATCCATACTAACATGGGTGAAAAATTCTTCTATATTATCTCTTCCAATGATACACCCTCGTCCTACCGGTATCTCTTCCAAAGTAAACTTAGGATTAAGCATGATGAAATAAGCAAAAAGTAAAGACAAGTAACTAATTTTTTTGTGTTTTTGATATAGAGAGCAAGACAGTAAAACTAGCAACTAATTTTTTTTGTGTTTTGATTTAGTGCAGCAAACAAAGTAGTAAATAAAATAAAGCAAGACAAAAACAAAGTAAAGAGATTGAGAAGTGGAGACTCCCCTTGCAGCGTGTCTTGATCTCCCTGCAAGAACGGCGCCAGAAATTTAGCTTGATACGCGTAGATGCACACGTCCGTTGGGAACCCCAAGTGGAAGGTATGATGCGTATAGAAGCAAGTTTCCCTCGAGTATGAAACCAAGGTTTAATCGAACCAAGAGGAGCCAAGAAGCACGTTGAAGGTTGATGGTCGCAAATGTGATGCGGCGCAACACTGTGATTCCGGCGCCAACGCTGAACCCGCACAACACAACCCAAGTACTTTGTCCCAACGAAACAGTGAGGTTGTCAATCTCACCGGCTGTCTGTAACAAAGGATTAAACGTATCGAGTGGAAGATGTTTGCAAAGAAAACAAGAAACAAGTAGATTGTATGCTATGTAAAGAATAGGACCGGGGTCCACAGTTCACTAGAGGTGTCTCTCCCATAAGATAAAAGCATGTTGGGTGAACAAATTACAGTCGGGCAATTGACAAATAGAGAAAGGCATAACAATGCATATACATGACATGGTAAATATAGTGAGATTTAATCCGGGCATTACGACAAAGAACATAGACCGCCATCCAACTGCATCTATGCCTAAAAAGTCCACCTTCAGGTTATCGTCCGAACCCCCTCCAGTATTAAGTTGCAAAGCAACAGACAATTGCATTAAGTATGGTGCGTAATGTAATCAACAACTACATCCTTAGACATAGCATCAATGTTTTATCCCTAGTGGCAACAGCACATCACAACCTTAGAACCTTCTGTCACGATCCTGCATTCAATGAAGGCATGAACCCACTATCGAGCATAAATACTCCCTCTTGGAGTTAAGAGCAAAAACTTGGCCGAGCCTCTACTAATAACGGAGAGCATGCAAGATCATAAACAACACATAAACAATAGATTGATAATCACCATAATCATAGTACTCTCTATCCATCGGATCCCGACAAACACAACATATAGTATTACAGATAGATGATCTTGATCATGTTAGGCAGCTCACAAGATCCAACAATGAAGCACAACAAGGAGAAGACGACCATCTAGCTACTGCTATGGACCCATGGTCCAGGGGTGAACTACTCACTCATCACTCCGGAGGCGACCATGGCGGTGTAGAGTCCTCCGGGAGATGAATCCCCTCTCCGGCAGGTGCCGGAGGCGATCTCCGTAATCCCCCGAGATGGGATTCGCGGCGGCGGCGTCTCCGTAAGGTTTTCCGTATCGTGGCTCTCGCATCGGGGGTTGCGCGACGGAAGCTTTAAGTAGGCGGAGGGTCAACGCGAGGGGCCACACGAGGGGCCCAGGGGATAGGTCGGCGCGGCCAGGGCTTGGGCCGCGCCGGCCACCCCCCTGGCCTCCTCGTGGCCCCACTTCGTTAGGTCTTCGGTCTTCTGGAAGCTTCGTGCAAAAATAGGACCCTGGGCGAAAGTTTCGTCCAATTCCGAGAATATTTCTTTACTAGGATTTCTGAAACCAAAAACAGCAGAAACAAAGAATCTGGCTCTTCGGCATCTTGTTAATAGGTTAGTTCCAGAAAATGCATAAATATGACATATAATGTGCATAAAACATGTAGGTATCATCAATAAAGTAGCATGGAACATAAGAAATTATCGATACGTTGGAGACGTATCACCCCCCGCGTTGCCCTTCCGCCTACTTAAATTCTTCGTCGCGAAACCCTCTGTACCGAGAGCCACGATACGAAAAACCTTCCAGAGACGCCGCCGCCGCCAATCCCATCTCGGGGGATTCAGGAGATCGCCTCTGGCACCTTGCCGGAGAGGGGAATCATCTCCCGGAGGACTCTTCATCGCCATGATCGCCTCCGGAGTGATGAGTGAGTAGTTCACCCCTGGACTATGGGTCCATAGCAGTAGCTAGATGGTCGTCTTCTCCTCATGTGCTTCATTGTTGGATCTTGTGAGCTGCCTAACATGATCAAGATCATATATCTGTAATACTATATGTTGTGTTTGTCGGGATCCGATGGATAGAGAATACTATGTTATGGTGATTATCAATCTATTACTTATGTGTTGTTTATGATCTTGCATGCTCTCCGTTATTAGTAGAGGCTCTGGCCAAGTTTTTGCTCTTAACTCCAAGAGGGAGTATTTATGCTCGATAGTGGGTTCATGCCTCCATTAAATCTGGGACAGTGACAGAAAGTTCTAAGGTTGTGGATGTGCTGTTGCCACTAGGGATAAAACATTGATGCTATGTCTAAGGATGTAGTTGTTGATTACATTACGCACCATACTTAATGCAATTGTCTGTTGCTTGCAACTTAATACTGGAAGGGGTTCGGATGATAACCTGAAGGTGGACTTTTTAGGCATAGATGCATGCTGGATAGCGGTCTATGTACTTTGTCGTAATGCCCAATTAAATCTCACTATATTTATCATATCATGTATATGCATTGTTATGCCCTTTTCTATTTGTCAATTGCCCGACTGTAATTTGTTCACCCAACATGCTTTTATCTTATGGGAGAGACACCTCTAGTGAACTGTGGACCCCGGTCCTATTCTTTACATCGCATACAATCTACTGCAATACTTGTTTTTACTGTTTTCTTCGCAAACAATCATCTTCCACACAATACGGTTAATCCTTTGTTACAGCAAGCCGGTGAGATTGACAACCTCACTGTTTCGTTGGGGCAAAGTACTTTGGTTGTGTTGTGCAGGTTCCACGTTGGCGCCGGAATCCCTGGTGTTGCGCCGCATCATATTTCGCCACCATCAACCTTCAACGTGCTTCTTGACTCCTACTGGTCCGATTAAACCTTGGTTTCTTACTGAGGGAAACTTGCCACTGTGCGCATCATACCTTCCTCTTGGGGTTCCCAACGGACGTGTACATCTACGCGCATCAATGGCATAGCCATGATCAACAAGGGGTTCAACATACTCGAAAGTAAGTATGCATAATAGCAACAAGGGGTTCAAGAAGGGTGTCAATAGGTCGACACACACAAGATAAGTGGGAATACCCATCACACTTAGAGGGTACACCATGATCATGAAGATGACAACCACCATGTCACTAAAAGGGGATTATCGGTGAGGTGCCAAAGAGACTAAACATGCTCACGGTGAGCATGCTCCATCAACATAAGTAGAAACAACACAAGATAAAACGAGAGACAAGCATAACAACAAGTAACCACAATATGTGAATCAATATCAGAGATCAAAAGATGGCTTGCCTTGGCTTATTTGTCCCTGGACTTGTTCAACTCCATCAATATAAGAATACCAACAACATAAATAAAATCCTTGTCCGATTCCACTTCTTCTTCTCCTTCTCCGGAATCGTTCGCATCTATCGCCGGAAAATATAAAAGGAACACAATCAATCACATTGTACCAACAAAACAACATTCAACAAACAACAATCAATAGCTAACCACTTTACTAAGGGCTAACATATTAAGGACTTCTAGATACTACAAAGCAATTAAAAGAGAACCCATTTTATTTACCTAGTAAAGGTATGAGAGTA
Source organism: Lolium perenne (assembly GCF_019359855.2). Lineage (NCBI taxonomy): Eukaryota > Viridiplantae > Streptophyta > Magnoliopsida > Poales > Poaceae > Lolium > Lolium perenne. The sequence goes on from NC_067248.2 coordinate 106,968,191, forward strand.
TCACAACTTAGCAATTGCCTCTCTCGGTATCACCATGGCACAGCTAAGTATCCCATGGTAGATAACATCATGAAGAGGACAAGTGCATTAGTTTGGCATCACAAACGTTTAAATTTTATTTTCAAACATTTTTGGAAAAGCACAAATCATTCTTCTTATTTTATTTTGTTTACAAAACACTACCAACAAAAAGGAAGTAAACAATATTCCACACCATTTGAAAACTTAAGCCTAACAATAGAACTAAGGTTAAGTTGCAAAGGTTTTGTTTTGCAAGAATAAGACATTGGTTGAGCAATTTTAATACAAAGAGGTGGTTAGAGTTTTCAAATAAATCAAAAAGTTTTGCTTCAACAACCCATGTCACACATACACATTACTAACAGTAACAAATAGGCATGAATAGAGACTAACACTATTTTTACTAGATGGCCAGTACAAATACAAGACTAACCCAATTGGATTCACTCAAAAATATTAATCCTACAAATTTAGGAATTTGTTTGAATCTGACTGTACAGAGAACAAGATCTGTAAGCCATAAATTGTAGAAAAATCATAAAAATATGAGACCACTGGCATTTGAAAGCTAATTAAACAGAGATGCATACACAATTGGATTTGGGTTCAAATAGTTTCTGAAACTCTCACAAATGGATTAACAAGGTTACTGCATGCCTTTACCATTTTCTTTATAACTGGATTTTCATAACAGATAAATGTTTGAAACTTGTTGGAGATGATTAAGAAAACATCCAGCAGTCCTACAAAGTTGGAATCACTTAATTAGGGTCAAAGATGGATTTTTGGTGATTTAAAAGCTAACAGCCATGTCTGCAGAACACACAGAACAAGTTTAATTCACCACAAATCGTACATAATTCATAAAAATATGAGGTCAGTTGCATCTGAAAGGTATTGAAAAGCTGGTTCTTACCCAATTTGTTTCATTCAAAAATTCGTTCCCAAGCTCCTGGTTGAATTCGACAAAGTCAGATCTGACCAGATCTTGATCTGTGAACCATTTCAGTTTCAGGAGGTCAATCGAAGTGAAACCACCGCCAAAATGAAGGTAGTGAAGAGGGCTTTCACCCAAATTTGAGTTTGCGCAAAAAGGTTTTGCAAAACGGAAGATATTAAACAAACAGTGAACCTGCATGTTTACAGAACGTTATTTACCGAGGAAAATCTGTAACGAATTTGAGTATGAGACCAACGCCAAGTTGTAGATCTTTTCAGCATCTATCTGTGGAACTTTGAAGCACTCGATTTGGATCTGCACACGAGTTTTGGCGGATTTTACAAGTTCGTACCAGAATCTGAAACAGCAAGATTACAGAAATTACTGCAAGGTTTTGGACGAACTTTGATCAAGAGTTTCAGATCTGAGGATTGCTCAACCTTCTCCATGCTTGGACCAACATGCACCTGCATCAAGATCCAATCTTGTGAGAGGGGAAAAGAGAAAGGGAGCTGGCATGGTGAGGATGAGCTTGAGGGAGGAGGGAGCTTCATCTTGAAGTGTTTTCCATGGCCATGGCCGGCCATGGGAGCAAGGGACAGCAGCATTTCGTGGGGAAGAAGTGGAGGAGGGTGTGAGGGAGTGGAGAGTGAAAAGAAATGACCAAAGGAGGAGGGAGTGGCCGGCCAAGCTCCTTAAATAGAGGGAGGATGGTGGCTGCCTCCTTTTTTTTGATTGGCTAAGGTGGGTGGCTGCCCATTTAGTGATTGGGGTAGTTGGGAGGCAAGCCTTGTGGAGGAAGGAAAGATGGAGAGGCATTGCTGGCCGAAATTTGAATGCAAACACAAATTAGCCGGCTCCATGCTTGCCAAACAAAAATGAACAATGTGAGAGATATAGAGATGGAGGAAGGTTGTGATGGTAAAATACACCATGATGGCATTTGTTGCATGATGGCTTTGTGCCAAGAAGATGATGGTGATGGTGATGTACAAGGTTTCATGTGCATGCCATCTTGGAGATGGCTTCCACAAGATTTTAGACTTGAACAACTCAACACAAGATGAAAATAGAGAGTGATGATTTGACCACATGCAATATTGCATGGGTGTGGCCGGCTCATCTCTTGAGCCAAGTCCTAATATGAAAGAGTGGTGAGGATAATAAGCATGGCAAGCTTGTAACAAGGTTGACAAAGAAAGTCAATGTGAGAGGAAGGTGGTGATGGTGATGGTGGTATGCCATAGAGGAATGGGTTGTGGTAGATGAACACAAGGTGGTTTTCAAATTTTACTTAGAAAGAAAAGGTTATTTCCCATATTGAGAGTTGATCAATCATAGGGGTAGGGTTCATATTGGCCTTGTCTTTGAAATCTTTTTGAAAGAGACAAAATGTGGTTTAATAAAATAGGTCTACTTGCATAATAATGCCAAATAGATTTTTCTCATGTTTTATCAAAAGGTGCAAGGATGGCACAGGTACCATAACCATGCATTTTAAAGAAGGAGTAAAATAAATACTTTTATTTAAAAGCATTTTAGGTTGAAGGAAATGAGATGGTAAAACACCATCCACAATTCCCTCTTGTTATTAGAAGAAAACATTTAAAGAGCTTTAATAAAGCCCAGGAATGGTTTGTGGTCAAAACCAGAGAAGAAAAACAGTAGGGTTTTGAGAAAGAAAACTTATTTAGAGAGGAGTGTTCTCAAGGGTAGGTGGTGGCTACAAAATGTACCCATCATTCCCACTCTTGGTTTTGTGAAGATTTAACTTGAATACATCAAGAGGTAAAAGATAAGGAAGTGATCTTGGGGGTTAAGCATTGGATAGGGTACATGATCAAGTGGATATAAGAGTTGCAAGGATTGACTGAGACATGCAGCACGTGGAGGTCGAAGAGGGTGTTGCATAGATGGGATCCTTGCATTGAGATCACCAATAACAATGGTGGTTGCTTAGGTATCAACTGCCAAAAATTGGAACTTTTAAGACTACCAAAACAGAGGGTTGACTTGGCTTCAAAAACAACCATGATGAGTGGGTATAAGAGAAGGATGTGATGAGGGGTAGATGATCCCAAATTTTTGAATCAAGGATGATTTGAGTTAGCTTAAACACAAAGAGGAATTTTAATTAGGCACACTCATGTTGCCATTAGTGGAAAGGTTTGATGTAGTAAGAAGGAAAACATTTTTTTTTCTAAACTACACATAAGTTTTATTAGGTGAGTTGTTTTTCTTACCACTAGGAGTGTTGTTCTTTGAGGTAGCTCAAGACAAAACTCAACAAGCAAATCAAGACAATTCATCTATCAGCAGATCAAGGCAATTCATTATAACAAACAGATCAAGGGCAATTCATCTATTTAGTTTATAGAAAAAGTTTTTGTTCCCCCAAATTTTTGCATTAAGTACAAATAATCATAGTTGCAAAAATTGGGGCGTGACAGACTCTAATCATAGTTGCAAAAATTGGGGCGTGACAGACTCTTCCACCCTTAGAATAATCTCGTCCCGAGATTGCTAAGCGCAGAACTAGAGGGGTTGTAAAGCTTGACGAAAGTTAGACTCCATTCTTCTGTCGGCGTGCCGTTGTTGAGAGGGTCGCAACTTCAGCTTCTGAGAGACATGATGGATTCTTGCCGATAGCAAGCTTCTTGAAGAGGTTGACTACTCCAGGCCGGTGTTGGATCTGTAGCTTCTTCATGATCCTAGCGGTGGTTCAAGACTGTGGGAGGGTTAGTGCATCCAATGGTGCTTGAAAACTTTTTAGAGTTAGATTAAATTTAGTGGAAGACGAAGTCTTCCACCCTTAAAATTGTTCATCGGGGAGGGGCGTTAAAAACTATAAGCTTCGGCCACGGGTCTTGTCGGGCGCTCCTTGGAGAAGCCATTGATCTCCCGTCTTGAGTCGAACATATTCTGAGGGCGTTGTGTAGTCCACGGCTTCGAGGGGAGCTAGTGCAATCCCACGTTTCCAACGTTGTTTTAGAAACATTTAAAATTTGAGGGTTAGCTCCAACTTTTAGTGGAAGACGAAGTCTTCCACCCTTAAGATTTTTCATCGCGGCTTTCGGAAAAACTCAGAGCGTCTGCCTTGCAGTCCTGTCGGGGGCTTCTGAAGAAGTTGTTGATCTTCCTTGTTTAGTTGAAGAATCTTCGGGGGCAACGTGCAGACCACATCTTCTAGAGGCACCCACGTGTTAACTAAACCTTATGGGATGCGCGGTGAGTTAGTAAGTTGATGAAACACCTAGTTGGTATCCATATGAAACAGTAACAGAGGTCGTCGAAGACAATCATCAGCTGGCGGGTCGGTGCTGACTTATACCAGTTGGTGAGCGGGTAAGTTGCACCTAGTCTTGAGTTCTTCAGGTATCTTCAGGAGCTTCACTTGAGGAGGACCAGATGAACCATGTGATGTAGCTTGTCGTTGACGCTAATGTTCTCTCATCTAGTTAGACGGTGTATTAGGGGGGCGGGTTCAAAAAGATATCCTCGAGGTTAGCGCGATTATATACCAGGGTTAGGCCAAGTTAGTAAGTCTTCTGGTAGAGGTGCAGTCACTCTTGAAGGTAGGGGCTTCTGCTTTCTTGATGAAGTGGAGATGCTTCAGCGGATCTTGAAGGTATTGGCTTTTGCTTTGTTGGCGTAGTAGAGATGCTTCAGATGACCTTGAAAGTAGTCGGCGTATATAGGGGTCCGAGTTAGTTTCCCTGACGGTTGAAAAACAACTGCTAATGGGTTTAGAGTTAGAGTCTTTCGTTAATCTACCCAACTATCTAGCAGTTAGCAATACATCGGCGAGGCAAACTTTAATCCTATCATTGCATGCGGCACCCATACAATCATAACCAGAGACAAAATACCACTAACAGAGGCTACTGGTATTTTTCCTAGATGCACAGAAACAAAACAAGATCAACACAATTGGAATCATTCAAAAATATTTATTTTTCAATTTTTGAGACTCAAAATTCTAACCAGAAACAGTGATCAAGTTTTATTTATTAAAAATCGCACAAAAATCTTAAAAATACAAGGTCAGCGGCATCTGAAAGATAATTTCATACCGGTTCTAGTGCAATTTGAATCACATCAATCGGAGCTACCAAACTATTTTTATTAGCAAAACAGTACACTGGCAGATTTTCATCTTTAATTTCTGTTCTACAAATTTCAAACAATTAAAAAAAAAGGCGGAAACGTCTAAATAGCAAGACATACATGCACACAACAAACAGATGCAAACACTCAAGGCAGCACACTAGGGAACTACAAGCAATCATCACACTAGACATGGTACTCTAAGTACCCAGAAATTCCTAATGCGCGGGGTAGCTCAATCAAAGCGATTGAGTTTGTCCTATACATCCTATAGGTTTGGGGCTGGTTGTATATGTTGACGTCTTCGTATTATTAGCATCAGCTTCAACTTGGATCCTTGTAGCAGTTGGTGGTGAAGGGCCGGGTGTTGAGTCGTTGATGTTGAGGCGGAGGAGAAAGCTGTGTAGAACTTCTAGTCTCGACATCCCGGAAACATGAGGTCTTCGAAGAGGTAGCTGTTGAGGTGCTTCTGAAGTAGAGATCTTCTCGTGGCTGGCCTAAAAATAACTAGTCAAAAACTGAGGGCTTGATCCCTGACGACTGCAAAAAGTGCAAGTCCACGGAGGAACAAGGTCAGCTCCTTAACAGACTTTGGTGATAACCAAAGACATGATCTTATTATTCTTTTATCTGCACACTAAGTTGGCCTCCAATCTTCAACAGCTGCTGTTGGACATACACGAGTCTTCCCGAGGGGTTGATCCATCTTTGATTTCGAGCCTCCAGGTCTGAGTCGGGGACATCGTCCAACATGTAGGTTTGAAGTGGTTGAGACAATAGAGCAAGAAATTTCAAACATTTTTATAAAGCGGAGAGATAAGAATTTAGAAGCTTTGAATAAATAAGAGGAGTAGAAGCTATGCTTCCGACTAATAAAAGAATTTGTTTCGTAAATAGTTTTCCCAAGTACTTGTTTCCTAACTAACGTCCATGCTAACTAAGGTCTCCTACAGTCAGGATAGCTCTGATACCAGCTCTATGGGGACCCCGGACTAGCTGTCCGAAATACCCTGTTATGTATACAGTTCACGTTCCCATGATCAGTGTGCCGTGAACACATAACCGAACTGATATCAAATTACATCATCCTTTACAAAATGGAATAAGAAAATTGCAATGAGGTCACATGACCATCTTTACATAATAGCCTCGAAGGGCCTAATCTAATCATCAGAGCAGTGGAATCACTTCAGCAGCGCAGAGCCCAAGTCATCTGCCTTAACCCTACAGGCAACTGACTGGGAAGACGTTCCTAGCTCGCATAGACGTCGTTAACTCCTTCTTCATCTGTCGAACTCCTTCAAGTCTGGCCAAGTAAATAGCCAGGGACAAAGTCGTGAGTACATTGGAATTGTACTCGCAAACCATCAAGAAAGGTGCTAACAATGCTAACTAAAAGAGACAAGAGAGGAAGAATAGTTTCTCTTGGGGTATAGCATCCCAACATCGCAGTTGAAGGGGACACTAAGAGGGTTCTATGACATCTCTATATCTTTGTTAAAGAAGATACTTCAAAGGAGTTCTACAACATAGAACACTAGGATGGGAGTAGCCCTTTTTATTTCATTTCCGACCATCTTCACATGGTCATCAACTTTCCCATACCCTTCCGGTACTCCGAAAACAACTTTCTCTTTTTCTTTGTAAAGCATTTCTCAAACAAAAACTAGCCCAGGTTAAGGTAGGCCTTTGCAACCCGTCCATGACCGCGGACACGGCTATTCGAATAGATTTGACTCTGCAGAGTTTGCACACTTTCCCCACAACTATCCGGATACCTATCGTGTGGGCATCATCCCCGCATAACAACGTATGCCACGACGGATACCCGAACATAACCTTTCGCTTATCTCCACTGACATGAGTCCTTCCCTGCGGGCTTGCCCCTTCCCGGCACCCCGGCATCATACCTCCTTTTGAGCGTATCTCCGGCGCCATGACAGAAGACCCTCAGTAATCGTCCGGCTATAGACAACTACAGTGTATTGCCTCCTTCAGAGCGCAACCCGGCGTCAGAGATCATCGTGACCCTCCTAGAGAGTTGTGAAGGTGTCTCATGCCAGCTTCAACAAACTAGGGCTAAGCCCCGTGCCCACGTTGGGGTAGAGTGGTTGCGCGATAAAAGTTGGGCTGGCGTACACTTATACGCAGTGCTCCTTTAAAAACATTTTACCCACACTTCCTTTGTTTGTCCACAACCAACCATACCACTTTCCGAAACATCAAGACCGTTCTCTTGAACAACACTTGGGCAAGACAACATCTTCCCAAAGTTTTCAAAGTTTTTTCAAAACATAAAACATCGGGGTTTCCCAACCTAAGGTTTGATTGTCGAGAACTAAGATATCAACAAGAGCATGATGCTAACCATCATACTACAAAGGAGATGATGATTGAGGTGTCAAAAAGGAGTCATACATGCTTAGGGTAAGCATGCATAGGGACAACATAAGTAGGATGATACAACAAGGGTCATGATGTTAATCATCATGCCACTAAGAAGATGATAATATAGGAGGTCAAGGGGGCATACATGCTTAGGGTAAGCATGCATGTTGTCAACATAAGAGGGAAAATACTTTCAGATTTGTGGTGTTAACCAACCAACACTAATAGAAGTGAGGGTGATCAACGATATTTGACATACCTAAGGTAGGTAGGCATACTCATCTCAAAATGAGAGTATACCAAAATTATGATGTTATTACTACTACACTAACAAGGGTGTAGGAGTGAATTGGAAAGAAGTGTCACATGCTTAAGGTAAGCATGTAACTCAACAAGGTAGGATGGCATAGCCATGATCAACAAGGGGTTCAACATACTCGAAAATAAGTATGCATAATAGCAACAAGGAGTTCAAGAAGGGTGTCAATAGGTCGACACACACAAGATAAGTGGGAATACCCATCACACTTAGAGGGTACACCAAGATCATGAAGATGACAACCACCATGTCACTAAAAGGGGATTATCGGTGAGGTGCCAAAGAGACTAAACATGCTCACGGTGAGCATGCTCCATCAACATAAGTAGAAACAACACAAGATAAAACGAGAGACAAGCATAACAACAAGTAACCACAATATGTGATTCAATATCAGAGATCAAAAGATGGCTTGCCTTGGCTTATTTGTCCCTGGACTTCTTCAACTCCATCAATATAAGAATACCAACAACATAAATAAAATCCTTGTCCGATTCCACTTCTTCTTCTCCTTCTCCGGAATCGTTCGCATCTATCGCCAGAAAATATAAAAGGAACACAATCAATCACATTGTACCAACAAAACAACATTCAACAAACAACAATCAATAGCTAACCACTTTACTAAGGGCTAACATATTAAGGACTTCTAGATACTACAAAGCAATTAAAAGAGAACCCATTTTATTTACCTAGTAAAGGTATGAGAGTATCACAACTTAGCAATTGCCTCTCTCGGTATCAACATGGCACAACTAAGTATCCCATGGTAGATAACATCATGAAGAGGACAAGTCCATTAGTTTGGCATCACAAACGTTTAAATTTTATTTTCAAACATTTTTGGAAAAGCACAAATCATTCTTCTTATTTTATTTTGTTTACAAAACACTACCAACAAAAAGGAAGTAAACAATATTCCACACCATTTGAAAACTTAAGCCTAACAATAGAACTAAGGTTAAGTTGCAAAGGTTTTGTTTTGCAAGAATAAGACATTGGTTGAGCAATTTTAATACAAAGAGGTGGTTAGAGTTTTCAAATAAATCAAAAAGTTTTACTTCAACAACCCATGTCACACATACACATTACTAACAGTAACAAATAGGCATGAATAGAGACTAACACTATTTTTACTAGATGGCCAGTACAAATACAAGACTAATCCAATTGGATTCACTCAAAAATATTAATCCTACAAATTTAGGAATTTGTTTGAATCTGACTGTACAGAGAACAAGATCTGTAAGCCATAATTTGTAGAAAAATCCTAAAAATATGAGACCACAGGCATTTGAAAGCTAATTAAACAGAGATGCATACACAATTGGATTTGGGTTCAAATAGTTTCTGAAACTCTCACAAATGGATTAACAAGGTTACTGCATGCCTTTACCATTTTCTTTATAACTGGATTTTCATAACAGATAAATGTTTGAAACTTGTTGGAGATGATTAAGAAAACATCCAGCAGTCCTACAAAGTTTAAATCACTTAATTAGGGTCAAAGATGGATTTTTGGTGATTTAAAAGCTAACAGCCATGTCTGCAGAACACACAGAACAAGTTTAATTCACCACAAATCATACATAATTCATAAAAATATGAGGTCAGTTGCATCTGAAAGGTATTGAAAATATGGTTCTTACCCAATTTGTTTCATTCAACAATTCGTTCCCAAGCTCCTGGTTTAATTCGACAAAGTCAGATCTGACCAGATCTTGATCTGTGAACCATTTCAGTTTCAGGAGGTCAATCGAAGTGAAACCACCGCCAAAATGAAGGTAGTGAAATGGGCTTTCACGCATATTTGAGTTTGCGCAAAAAGGTTTTGTAAAACGGAAGATATTAAACAAACAGTGAACCTGCATGTTTACAGAACTTTACTTACCGAGGAAAATCTGTAACGAATTTGAGGATGAGACCAATGCCAAGTTGTAGATCTTTTCAGAGTCTATCTGTGGAACTTTGAATCACTCGATTTGGATCTGCACACGAGTTTTGGCGGATTTTACAAGTTCGAACCAGAATCTGAAACAGCAAGATTACAGAAATTACTGCAAGGTTTTGGACGAACTTTGATCAAGAGTTTCAGATCTGAGGATTGCTCAACCTTCTCCATGCTTGGACCAACATGCACCTGCATCAAGATCCAATCTTGTGAGAGGGGAAAAGAGAAAGGGAGCTGGATTCATCAAAGATTAGGGGAGAAGAGAGTGAGAGAGAAGCTCGCATGGTGAGGATGAGCTTGAGGGAGGAGGGAGCTTCATCTTGAAGTGTTTTCCATGGCCATGGCCGGCCATGGGAGCAAGGGACAGCAGCATTTCGTGGGGAAGAAGTGGAGGAGGGTGTGAGGGAGTGGAGAGTGAAAAGAAATGACCAAAGGAGGAGGGAGTGGCCGGCCAAGCTCCTTAAATAGAGGGAGGATGGTGGCTGCCTCCTTTTTTTTGATTGGCTAAGGTGGGTGGCTGCCCATTTAGTGATTGGGGTAGTTGGGAGGCAAGCCTTGTGGAGGAAGGAAAGATGGAGAGGCATTGCTGGCCAGAATTTGAATGCAAACACAAATTGGCTGGCTCCATCCTTGCCAAACAAAAATGAACAATGTGAGAGATATAGAGATGGAGGAAGGTTGTGATGGTAAAATACACCATGATGGCATTTGTTGCATGATGGCTTTGTGCCAAGAAGATGATGGTGATGGTGATTTACAAGGTTTCATGTGCATGCCATCTTGGAGATGGCTTCCACAAGATTTTAGACTTGAACAACTCAACACAAGATGAAAATAGAGAGTGATGATTTGACCACATGCAATATTGCATGGGTGTGGCCGGCTCATCTCTTGAGCCAAGTCCTAATATGAAAGAGTGGTGAGGATAATAAGCATGGCAAGCTTGTAACAAGGTTGACAAAGAAAGTCAATGTGAGAGGAAGGTGGTGATGGTGATGGTGGTATGCCATAGAGGAATGGGTTGTGGTAGATGAACACAAGGTGGTTTTCAAATTTTACTTAGAAAGAAAAGGTTATTTCCCATATTGAGAGTTGATCAATCATAGGGGTAGGGTTCATATTGGCCTTGTCTTTGAAATCTTTTTGAAAGAGACAAAATGTGGTTTAATAAAATAGGTCTACTTGCATAATAATGCCAAATAGATTTTTCTCATGTTTTATCAAAAGGTGCAAGGATGGCACAGGTACCATAACCATGCATTTTAAAGAAGGAGTAAAATAAATACTTTTATTTAAAAGCATTTTAGGTTGAAGGAAATGAGATGGTAAAACACCATCCACAATTCCCTCTTGTTATTAGAAGAAAACATTTAAAGAGCTTTAATAAAACTGGGAATGGTTTGTGGTCAAAACCAGAGAAGAAAAACAATAGGGTTTTGAGAAAGAAAACTTATTTAGAGAGGAGTGTTCTCAAGGGTAGGTGGTGGCTACAAAATGTACCCATCATTCCCACTCTTGGTTTTGTGAAGATTTAACTTGAATACATCAAGAGGTAAAAGAGAAGGAAGTGATCTTGGGGGTTAAACATTGGATAGGGTACATGATCAAGTGGATATAAGAGTTGCAAGGATTGACTGAGACATGCAGGACGTGGAGGTCGAAGAGGGTGTTGCATAGATGGGGTCCTTGCATTGAGATCACCAATAACAGTGGTGGTTGCTTAGGTATCAACTGCCAAAAATGGGAACTTTTAAGACTACCAAAACAGAGGGTTGACTTGGCTTCAAAAACAACCATGATGGGTGGGTATAAGAGAAGGATGTGATGAGGGGTAGATGATCCCAAATTTTTGAATCAAGGATGATTTGAGTTAGCTTAAACACAAAGAGGAATTTTAATTAGGCACACTCATGTTGCCATTAGTGGAAAGGTTTGATGTAGTAAGAAGGAAAACATTTTTTTTTCTAAACTACACATAAGTTTTATTAGGTGAGTTGTTTTTCTTACCACTAGGAGTGTTGTTCTTTGAGGTAGCTCAAGACAAAACTCAACAAGCAAATCAAGACAATTCATCTATCAGCAGATCAAGGCAATTCATTATAACAAACAGATCAAGGGCAATTCATCTATTTAGTTTATAGAAAAAGTTTTTGTTCCCCCAAATTTTTGCATTAAGTACAAATAATCATAGTTGCAAAAATTGGGGCGTGACAGACTCTAATCATAGTTGCAAAAATTGGGGCGTGACAGTGCTTAAAGCTATGCTTGGCCATCTCTGCAGATTGAATCATATGAAAATTGGTACCCCATTTAATCTGCAAATAATTCCATACCTGAATACTGAAATTGCAATTGAAAAAGAGATAGTGTCTATCCTCATGAGATTTTGCTGATTGAATCTTATGAAAATTGGTACCCCATTTAATCTGCAAATAATTCCATACCTGAATACTGAAATTGCAATTGAAAAAGAGATAGTGTCTATCCTCATGAGATTTTGCTGAACATAGGACACAACTATACTCATCAGTAGCATGCCATTGTCTGTGTTGAAGCAAATCCTTTGTGTTAAGCCTATCACTCAGTAGTAACCAAGCAAAACATCTTAATCTTCATTATACATCTACTTTTCCAAATCCATGTGTACTAAGATTGCACCTAAATATAGAATTTGTGAGGTTTATAGGAACATGTACTGCATTTCCATTCATCACTTCCTATCTCCTCCATATCCATATATAACTCCATCATATGCCTGCCTTGAGAAAGGAGGATGAAATTCCTCAGATCTATCCAATAACATAACCGTATCCCTCCTGAAATTGTTTCATCCTTAACAAAGGAAAACTCTACGAAAACTATGGCTTAGAGGAATTCTGAAACTATCAATCTCCCATTCATCTGACTAGAACAAAATAGTCTCCCCACTCTTGACATCGGGTCTGGCCACATATCGATAGCTATCCATGAGTTTTGCAACATCCCTCCACAAATATGAACCACAAAGTTTAGTTGCATGGGGAACATCAAGACTACACTAACTATCCCAGACCAGTTTCACCCAAGGAATCTCCATTTCCTTGTTATAAAACTTGTGAATGAACTTTATAATCAAGGCATCATTTTTTCTGAAAATCAACAATGTCTAGACCACCTTTAATTTTAGGCTTACATATCATATCCCAAGTTGATAATGCATGGTTGTTTTGGTGTATCGGAATTGTCCCTCTAAAGACACTGCCTAATTATTCTATTAAACTGCTTGATGATACTAGAGGAATATGGATAGTACATAGCATATGGAGTGGAATAGAGAAATGGCCAAAACAATTAGCTGAAGTCTGGCTCCTTGGGATAAAAAGCAAGATGCAGCACTTAAACTTCTTTCCAACCTATGAATAATAGGTGATAAATCTTGAATAGATATTTTTGTAGTTCCAACCGCCAGTCCCAGATAGGTGAAAGGAAGAGTACCAATTTGGCACCAAAAACCCTGAGCTAGAACTTCCATGACACTATCCTCCACGTTAATGGCCATCATGTAAGATTTGTGATATATAATTAATATTCAAACCAGTCAATTCAGAAAATTTGTTGAGTACCTCTTTGAAGCCAGGTCAGCTTGCGTAATCAAGAGAGTGTCCTCTGCATATTGGATAATAACTTTTTGTATCAACACAATTGATTGGCAACTTAATATCACCAGCTTCCAGCAGACCATTGAATGCAGACTACAGAAGATCTCCACCAATGACATACACCAAAGGAAATAATGGATCTCCATGCCTCACTACCTTCTTGAAATAAAATTGTTTGCCTGGGACACCATTTAACAAAATTGAAGAGACACCAGAGGCTAGAAAATTTTCGAACCACCTAATCCAAGGTTCCCCAAAACCCTTGTGCCTCAAAATCTCTACTATATTGATAAATGACTAGAGGTGGTAGGATGGTTGGTATGTCCGTCTGCCCACTCCCGCGTGGAAAAGTCGCCCGTGTCGTCGCACATCATGCCATCTAGAAAAGATTCGCCGACATGTCGGCCTATCGTTTGGTTTCACTTCCACCCCGGCACCCCCATGATGACTGATACGTCCAAAACGTATCTACTTTCCCGAACACTTTTGCTATTGTTTTGCCTCTAATTTGTGTATTTTGGATACAACTAACACGGACTAACGCTGTTTTCAGCAGAACTGCTCTGGTGTCTCGTTTTTGTGCAGAAATCCAACTTTTGGGAAAATCCTCGGAATTTATGCAGAAGGCCCTATTTTACTGTAATCGACGGAGCCGTAAGGACAAGTGAGGTGGAGGCCCGAGGGCCCCACACCATAAGGCGGCGCGGCCTAGGGGGGGCCCGCGCGGCCCTATGGTGTGGCCCCCTCGGCCGGCCTCCGACGCCCTCCTTCGGACTACTTATCGGGTTCGACCTAAAAACACACGGAGGGAAGTCGAAGTCGCCAGAAACCCTCCAGAGAGCCGCCACATCGCGAAACTCCGTCGCGGGAGCCAGAAGTCTCCGTTCTGGCACTCCGCCGGGACGGGGAATTGGAGGAGATCTTCACCGCCATCACCGCCAACGCCTCTCCATCGACCAGCCATGTTTCCCCCATCCATGTGTGAGTAATTCCCCCGCTGTAGGCTGAAGGGGATGGTAGGGATTGGATGAGATTGGTCATGTAATAGTCATAATATTGTTAGGGCATAGTGCCTAGTATCCGTAGATGTCACTTTTATGATATTGTTGCAACTTGTTATGCTTAATGCTTGTCACTAGGGCCCGAGTGCCATGATCTCAGATCTGAACATGTTATTGATTCATGAAGATATTCGTTGTTTATGATCTTACCTGCAAGTTGTATACACATGTCGTTGTCCGGAACCAATGGCCCCGAAGTGACAGAAATCGGGACAACCGGAGGGAATGGTAGCGATGTGAGGATCACATGTGTTCACGGAGTGTTAATGCTTTGCTCCGGTACTCTATTAAAAGGAGTACCTTAATATCCAAAAGAGTTTCCTAGAGGCCCGGCTGCCACCGGCTGGTAGGACAAAAGATGTTGTGCAAGTTTCTCATTGCGAGCACGTACGACTATATACGGAACACATGCCTATTGATTGATTAGTACTTGGATACCGTTTTATTATTATCTGCAAATGCCCCTGCTTTGATTGTTACATGAGTTTCTCTCATCCATGCAACGCCCGTTAATCCGTCCCTGTGCCTACAGTATTTTAATCCTGCTGTTTACTATAATCACTACTGCTGTCTTTATTTCACATTTGTTATTTCACTATTCCTATCGCCATAAAACTGTTACCATCGATAAACTCTTGCGAGCAAGTCTGCTTTCTGTGTGCACTTGAATTGACAACTCCGCTGTTAAGGCTTACAAGTATTCTTTGTCTCCCCTTGTGTCGAATCAATAAATTGGGTAATACTTCCCTCGAAGACTGTTGCGATCCCCTATACTTGTGGGTCATCAAGACTATTTTCTGGCGCCGTTGCCGGGGAGCATAGCTTTATTTGGAAGTTCACTTGGATTGATATTGTTCGCTGCAATTCTCCATCATGGGTAAACCTCGCGATACTAAGATCGCCATATTACCATCCACTACAAGAAAAGGTACAACTCTTAGTACCTCTGCTGCTCTTGATTCACCATCTGTGATAAGTAAACTTGTTTCACCACCACAAGCTTCAAATGCTGGTACTTCTGCTGAATCTGAAAATTCCTCTCATAATTGTGATGATGCTTCTGCTGTGCTTGATAATGATGGTTCGTTAGGATCTTTTCTAGATGCTACAATTGCTAAGTCTAGACAAATTGAAAATACTGAAACTCCTAATGAAAATGCTGCTACACCTGTTAATTCACCTGAGTCTGTTGAATATTCCAGTGATGATCTTGATGAAGATTATGTAGAGCTTGATGATGATTTTATTGAAAAATGCAATGCTACTACTGATGCAAGAAAAATTAAAAAGTTGCTTGCAGAACATGCTGTTAGATATAAACTATCTCCTGATCCTAAATTTGCAACATCACCTATAAACATTAGGGATAAAGATTATGATTTTTCTCTTGATCTATCTCATATAGCTATTGTTGAGAAAACACCCTTTTGTGGTACTGAAAAAGAAAGTGTTGTTGAACACATGACTGAGTTATCTACTCTTAGTGGCTTGTTTTCCGATGATATTAAGATGCGTACTTATTTTGTCGCTAAATTTTTTCCTTTCTCATTAAAGGACCATGCTAAAACTTGGTATAATAATTTGCCTCCTGGTTCTATTAAAAGTCCAAAAGAATTACTTGATGTTTTCTTCCGGAAATACTTTCCTGCTAGTGCTCAACATGCTGCTTTGCAGAGAATTTATAATTTTGACCAGGAAGATGGAGAGAAATTGCCTGAGGCTTGGGCGAGATTTTGCTCTCTTATTAGAGCTCAGCCTGACCATGATTTGGAAAAGCATGATTTACTTGATATATTTTATAGTGGACTAACCATTGAGTCTAGGGCATACCTGGATAGTTGTGCTGGTTGTGTTTTCAGGAAAAGAACTCCAGAAGACGCTGAAGAATTATTGGCTAAAATAGGCCGGAATCATGATGATTGGTCTACACCTGAACCAACCCCGACACTAATAGTGAAGAAGAGGGGTATGATTAAATTAAATGATGAAGATATGAGGGAAGCCAAGAAGTCTCTTAAAGAGAAGGGTATTAAACCTGAAGACGTGAAGAATTTACCTCCTATAGAAGATTTATGTGAGATAACTCCCCCTTCATCCATGATTGAGGTACACTCTCTTCAATGCTTTACTAGGGAAGATATTCCGTATTCAAAACCTCCTGCTCAATGCTTAGATGAGTTTGATAATTATATTGTTAAGCAAGAAAACTTTAATATGAGAGTAGAGAGTCATTTAATGGAAAATTCTCGAGCTATTAGTGAATTGCATGGTATTGTGGAGAGAACCTCCAATGATGTTAAGATACTTGTTAAACATTTTCAAATGGTTCAAACTCAAATTGATCAACTTACTAAAGTGCAAAATGACTTGTTGGGAAATAATTCTAAAGAAAAACATGCTTATGAAGTAACAACTAGAGGTGGTGTTTCTACCCAGGATCCTCTATATCCTGAAGGGCATCCCAAAAGAGTTGAACAAGATTCTCAACTAACTAAAACTAGTGCTCCATCTAAGAAAAAGAAAAAGAAACATAAGAATGTTGTAGAATCCTCTGAACCTGTTAATGATCCTAATAGTATTTCTATTTCTGATGCTGAAACTGAAAGTGGTAATGAACATGATAAAGATAATGATAGGGATGATACTCCTGATAAAGAAGAGGTTGAAAAAGAACCTGAAAAGCATGCTAAAAATAAAAAGTACACTAAAGAAGATTTTATTACTGAGAAACATGGTAATGAAAGAGAACCTTGGGTTCAAAAGCAAATGCCTTTTCCTGCTAAGAAACTAAAATCAAAGGAGGAGGAACATTATAATAAATTTTGTGATTGGATGAAACCTTTATTTTTGCAAATCCCTTTGACTGATGCTATTAAATTGCCTCCTTATTCAAAGTATATGAAAGATATTGTTACTAACAAAAGGAAAATCCCCAATGAGGAAATTTCCACTATGCTCGCTAATTACTCCTTCAATGGTAAGATTCCAAAGAAGCTTGGAGACCCAGGTATACCGACTATTCCTTGTTCCATCAAGAATAATTATGTTAGAACTGCTCTATGTGATTTGGGAGCAGGTGTGAGTGTGATGCCTTTTTCTCTTTATAAGAGACTTGATTTAGATAAGTTGATACCAACTGATATATCTTTGCAAATGGCTGATAAATTTACTGCTATTCCTGTTGGTTTATGTGAAAATGTTCCTGTTCAAGTTACTCAACATTGCTTGATATTAACTGATTTTGTTGTATTGGAAATGCCTGAAGATGATAATATGTCCATTATTCTTGGAAGACCCTTTCTTAATACTGCAGGGGCTGTTATTGATTGCAATAAATGCATGGTTACTTTCAATGTTGATGATAAGGAACATACTGTCTATTTTCCCAAGAGGATTGATAAAGTATGTGGAGTCAATACAATTTTTAATGTGAAAACTATCAAAGTGGGATCCATTGATTGTCCTATATATGAGCCTAAAGAAGAATATCAAACTCTTGTGATTGGATCCATATCAATTCAATATAAGGTAACATGATTGATTTGAGGTTTATTTCTTCTTATGTCATATAAAATTTATTTGGTAGCAAGACTTGATCAACCTTGTTAACAAGTATATTTTAATGCATAAGAGAGCTAAACAACATTTCTTTCTTTCTTTCTCCCTCCATTTGTTTTACTACTGTAGCAACCTCTCCTTATCTTTATTTTATTGCATTGTTGTGCCAAGTAAAGTCTCTAGTAGAAGGTTGATGCTAGATTTGGATTTCTGCGCGAAAACAGATTTCTATCTGTCACGAATCTGGGCATATTTCTCTGTAGGTAACTCAGAAAAATCTTCCAATTTACGTGCGTGATCCTCAGATATGTACGCAACTTTCATTAGTTTTGAGTTTTCTGATTTGAGCAACGGAAGTACCATTTTAAAATTCGTCTTTACTGGCTGTTCTGTTTTGGCAGATTCTGTCTCTGTTTTTTGCATTGTCTCTTGTGGACTTTAAGTGAGGCTTTCTAGACGTGGAGAGTTGTAGCTAATGTTTTATTAAGTTCTTGCAATGTGTCACTACAGGGCCAAGGTGGATTAAAGTTTTTTGAGTACTAACCCCTCTAATGAAGTTTATGAGAAGTTTGGTGTGAAGGAAGTTTTCAAGGGTCAAGAGAGGAGGATGATATATGATCAAGAAGAGCCAAAAGCCTAAGCTTGGGGGGAGGTATACCGGCATCACTCATTCTTTGCATATTATGGTTGCTGGATACTTGTACATACTTGTTTAGTCTCTAGAGTGGTTTTCTAATGAGAGGGAGATGATATTTGGGGAAGTGCTGTCCAAAAACAGATTCTGGGCTGTTACCAAAAAAATTCGTACGCACAGCCAGAACGTTATTTTGAGCTGCCAATTTTTGAGCATGTTCCCCAGGTTGTTATCTAACTTTCATTAGTTGAACACTTTTTGGTCTGAGCAATGGAAGATTTTTGTTAATTTCGATTTCTGTACTGCTGTCAGGATTTGGCAGATTTCTGTCATCCTGCTTTTCTGTGTTTCTGTTAGTTTGCATTCTTTTGTTTTCGCTTTGTTTCTTTCCTAAAACACAAAAAGACCAAAAATATTTCTGTTGTTTCTCTTCATCATTTGTTTATTTGGATCTTTGCCCTTAGTTTGCTTTATTTGCTATCGTTGGTTTGTTATGAGAAAACCCAAAAAGATTTTGCTTTGTTTGCTTGTTTTCTTTCGTTCTTGTTTCCAATTCGAAAACACCAAAAATATTTGCTGTTCTTCTTTGGTTTGTAAATTTCATCATGAGTTCAATGGTCTTCGGTGGCTGGAGCGTGGTTTTCATTTCATATTATCCAAGCTACACAAGTGAAAAGGCAATAATGACGATCTACGACAATCTGATTGTGGTGAGAGGCTGGTATGAACTCTATTTGTTTTCATTTTTGTACATATACTCATCCATGTGAGCATGCTTAGTTGGTTCATGTGAGGTATATGTTATTTGAGAAAGTCTAGTAGTTCATGATCTCTCATGTTTAGCTCCAATTTATTAATATGAATAGCATGTCATGGATGTTCGCTTGCATTGTTTTATTCATAAGTAAGTATGGCATTGTGGTATCCTCCTCTGAATAATTCATTTATATCGACTTGGCACATGCTCACGCATGCATATGACTGAACAAAAATTCAATTAAGCCTCGATGATTTATATTGCTTCAGAGTTCTTGCATCACTTTTATGCCTCCGTTAATTTATTTTGCCGCAAGCATGATTATGACAGTTACTGCTCTCTTGATTTGTCGCTCCCTAGTCTTTTGCTAGCCTTCACTTGTACTGAGCGGGATCGCCGCTCGTGCTTCCAAACACCTGAAAACCAAGTTGTTCCAAAGTGTCCACCATAAATACCTATGCATGGCATTTCAAACCATTCCAAGTAAATTCTCATGCGCTACCTTTAAAAACTTTCAAAATGCTTCTCAATTTGTGTTAATGTTTCATAGCTCATGAGGAAGTATGTGGTGTTTAGCTTTCAACCTTGTCATTTACTTTTGACGGACTCTCATATGGACTAGTGGCACATCCGCTTATCCAATAATTTTGCAATAAGAGCTGGCAATGGGATTCCCAGTCCCGAATTAATTAACTTAAATAGACACTCCTCCATGGTTTGTGATTGTTGGACGACACCCGAAGGATTCGGTTAGCCATGGCTTGTGTAAGCAAAGGTTGGGTGGAGTGTCATCATCATAATAAAACTTAAATAAAAAGGCACTCCTTCATGGTTTGTGACTGTTGGCAGGCACCCGAGGATTCGGTTAGCCATGGTTTGTGTAAGAAAGGTTGGAAGGAGTGCCACATAAACATGCAAATAATTCATGGGAGCCGCTCTTGGGAGTCCGGTTGATGAGGTAGTTAGTGTACCCATTACCATTCGTTGACAACAACAAACACCTCTCAAAATAATTTTACTCCTGCTTTACAAATGAAAAGCTCTAGCGCATGTTAATCCCTGCTTCCCTCTGCGAAGGGTCAATCTTTTACTTTTATGTTGTGTCTCCATTCTTTCTTTGAGCACTATCTTGAGAGCACGACTGTCATTCTTAGTATAATATGCTTGTCTCAAAATATGATTGATTGTGGTATAACTTTGATGCTTTTATCTTTGACAATCACTACTTCTAGTCTTTCTATGAACTCCAGAGGTGCCTCAGCATTTATGTTTTGCCGACCAAATACGGGCAAGCGAGATACCACTTTATCATATTCTCTTATGAACATTGCAATCCTGCATAAATACATGATTCATGATTGATGGCGTGTAACTCACACGTTCGTTGGGAACCCCAAGAGGAAGGTATGATGCGCACAGTAGCAAGTTTTCCCTCAGAAAGAAACCAAGGTTTAATCGAACCAGGAGGAGCCAAGAAGCACGTTGAAGGTTGATGGTGGCGAAATATGATGCGGCGCAACAACAGGGATTCCGGCACCAACGTGGAACCTGCACAACACAATCCAAGAACTTTGCCCCAACGAAACAGTGAGGTTGTCAATCTCACCGGCTTGCTGTAACAAAGGATTAACCGTATTGTGTGGAAGATGATTGTTTGCAAGAAAACAGTAAAACAAGTATTGCAGTAGATTGTATGCTATGTAAAGAATAGGACCGGGGTCCACAGTTCACTAGAGGTGTCTCTCCCATAAGATAAAAGCATGTTGGGTGAACAAATTACAGTCGGGCAATTGACAAATAGAGAAGCGCATAACAATGCATATACATGATATGATAAATATAGTGAGATTTAATCCGGGCATTACGACAAAGTACATAGACCGCCATCCAACTGCATCTATGCCTAAAAAGTCCACCTTCAGGTTATCATCCGAACCCCATTCAGTATTAAGTTGCTAAGCAACAGACAATTGCATTAAGTATGGTGCGTAATTTAATCGACAACTACATCCTTAGACATAGAATCAATGTTTTATCCCTAGTGGCAACAACACATCACAACCTTAGAACTTTCACACCGTCCCAGTGTGTCAATGAAGGCATGAACCCACTATCGAGCATAAATACTCCCTCTTGGAGTTAAGAGTACAAACTTGGCCAGAGCCTCTACTAATAACGGAGAGCATGCAAGATCATAAACAACACATAAACAATAGATTGATAATCACCATAACATAGCATTCTCTATCCATCGGATCCCGACAAACACAACATATAGTATTACAGATAGATGATCTTGATCATGTTAGGCAGCTCACAAGATCCAACAATGAAGCACAACAAGGAGAAGACGACCATCTAGCTACTGCTATGGACCCATGGTCCAGGGGTGAACTACTCACTCATCACTCCGGAGGCGATCATGGCGATGAAGAGTCCTCCGGGAGATGAATCCCCTCTCCGGCAGGGTGCCGGAGGCGATCTCCTGAATCCCCCGAGATGGGATTCGCGGCGGCGGTGTCTCTGGAAGGTTTTCCGTATCGTGGCTCTCGGTACTGGGGGTTTTGCGTCGGGGGCTTTAAGTAGGCGGAAGGGCAGGTCAAGAAGCGGCGCGAGGGGCCCACACCACAGGCCGGCGCGGCCAGGGCCTGGGCCGCGCCGCCCTATGGTGTGGCCACCTCGTGGCCCCACTTCCTTCCCTCTTCGGTCTTCTGGAAGCTCCGTGCAAAAATAGGACCCTGGGCGAAGATTTCGTCCAATTCCGAGAATATTTCCTTACTAGGATTTCTGAAACCTAAAACAGCAGAAACAAAGAATCGGCTCTTCGGCATCTTGTTAATAGGTTAGTTCCAGAAAATGCATAAATATGACATATAATGTGCATAAAACATGTAGGTATCATCAATAAAGTAGCATGGAACATAAGAAATTATCGATACGTTGGAGACGTATCAGCATCCCCAAGCTTAGTTCTGCTCGTTCCAAGGGTAAAACGATAACAAAGATAATTTCTGAAGTGACATGCCATCATAATCTTGATCATACTATTTGTAAACATATGTAATGAATGCAGCGATCAAAACAAAGGTAATGACATGAGTAAACAAGTGAATCATATAGCAAAGACTTTTCATGAATAGTACTTCAAGACAAGCATCAATAAGTCTTGCATAAGAGTTAACTCATAAAGCAATAAATCAAAGTAAAGGTGTTGAAGCAACAAAAAGGAAGATTAAGTTTCAGCGGTTGCTTTCAACTTATAACATGTATATCTCATGGATATTGTCAACATAAAGTAATATAACAAGTGCAATATGCAAGTATGTAGGAATCAATACACAGTTCACACAAGTGTTTGCTTCTTAAGGTGGAGGGAGATAGGTAAACTGACTCAACAATAAAAGTAAAAGAATAGTCCTTCAAAGAGGAAAGCATCGATTGCTGTATTTGTGCTAGAGCTTTTATTTTGAAAACATGAAACAATTTTGTCAACGGTAGTAATAAAGCATATGAGTTATGTAAATTATATCTTACAAGTTGCAAGCCTCATGCATAGTATACTAATAGTGCCCGCACCTCGTCCTACTTAGCTTGGACTACCGGATCTTTGCATGCCATGTTTCAACCAAGTGTCACAAAGGGGTACCTCCATGCCGCCTGTACAAAGGTCTAAGGAGAATGCTCGCATTTTGGATTTCTCGCTTTTGATTATTCTCAACTTAGACATCCATACCGGGACAACATGGACAACAGATAATGGACTCCTCTTAAATGCATAAGCATGTAGCAATGATTATTATTCTCATATGAGATTGAGGATATATGTCCAAAACTGAAACTTCAACCATGATTCATGGCTTTAGTTAGCGGCCCAATGTTCTTCTCTACCAATTTTGCATGCTCCAACCACTAAAATGATAGATCCTTCAGACAAGACGGACATGCATAGAAACTCACATGATATTCAACAATAGTTGATGGCGTTCCCCAGAAGCATGGTTATCGCACAACAAGCAACTTAATAAAAGATAAAGTGCATAAGTACATATTCAATACTACAATAGTTTTTAAGGCTATTTTGTCCCATGAGCTATATATTGCAAAGGTGAATGATGGAATTTTAAAGGTAGCACTCAAGCAATTTACTTTGGAATGGCGGAGAAATACCACGTAGTAGGTAGGTATGGTGGACACAAATGGCATAGTAGTTGGCTCAAGGATTTTGGATGCATGAGAAGTATTCCCTCTCGATACAAGGTTTAGGCTAGCAAGGTTATTTGAAGCAAACTCAAGGATGAACATGTGCAGCAAAACTCACATAAAAGACATATTGTAAACATTATAAGACTCTACACCGTCTTCCTTGTTGTTCAAAACTCAATACTAGATATTATCTAGACCTTAGAGAGACCAAATATGCAAATCAAATTTTAGCAAGCTCTATGTATTTCTTCATTAATGGGTGCAAAGTATATGATGCAAGAGCTTAAACATGAGCACAACAATTTCCAAGTATCACATTATCCAAGACATTTTAGAATTACTACATGTAGCATTTTCCAATTCCAACCATATAACAATTTAACGAAGAAGAAACTTCGCCTTGAACATTATGAGTAAAGCCTAAGGACATATTTGTCCATATGCAACAGCGGAGCGTGTCTCTCTCCCGCAAAGTGAATGCTAGGATCCATTTTATTCAAACAAAAACAAAAACAAAAACAAACCGACGCTCCAAGTAAAGAACACAAGATGTGATTGAATAAAAATATAGTTTCAGGGGAGGAACCTGATGATATTGTCGATGAAGAAGGGGATGCCTTGGGCATCCCCAAGCTTAGACGCTTGAGTCTTCTTAAAATATGCAGGGGTGAACCACGGGGGCATCCCCAAGTTTAGAGCTTTCACTCCTCTTGATCATAGTATATCATTCTCCTCTCTTGACCCTTGAAAACTTCCTTCACACCAAACTTCAAGCAAACTCATTAGAGGGTTAGTGCACAATTAATAATTCACACATTCAGAGGTGACACAAACATTCTTTACACTTCTGGACATTGCATAAAGCTACTGGACATTAATGGATCAAAGAAATGAATCCAACATAGCAAAAGAGGCAATGCGAAATAAAAGGCAGAATCTGTCAAAAACAGAACAGTCCGTAAAGACGAATTTAAAGCTGGCACCAGACTTGCTCAAATGGAAAAACTCAAAACTAATGAAAGTTGCGTACATATCTGAGGATCACTCTCGTAAATTGGCAGATTTTTTCGAATTTTCTACAGAGAACTGTGCCCAGATTCGTGACAGACAGCAATGCTGTTTCTGCGCAGCGATCCCAAATATAACATCAACTTTGACATAGAAACTTTACTTGGCACAAAAACATGATAAGGAGAGGTTGCTACAGTAGTAAACAACTTCCAAGACTCAACAAAACAAAAAATTGCTGTAGTAAAAACATGGGTTGTCTCCCATAAGCGCTTTTCTTTAACGCCTTTCAGCTAGGCGCAGAAAGTGCAAATCAAGTATTATCAAGAGATGAAACATCAACATTATAACCAGGGGTGTTGGAAGTTTTCTCAATAATGCATGTTATCTCGTCTATGTAAGTTTCAGAGGGTCCTTTTTCATTATTCTTAGGCTTGCTATTCTCATCAAACAAATTTTCAGGAACAAGCCAACCATAGTTATTTTCTAGAGCTTCATGCATTCCTAGGAGTTTACAAGGTATTGTTGTCTTAACCTCCCCACCATCATTAATATCATTAGTGTACTTTACTCTCTCCATGTCCATCTTTTCAAGGAGACTAACAAAATTGGTGTAAGAACCAAGCATTTTATATTTAGCAAAGACTTTTCTAGCCTCTCTTGCTACACCACCAAATTCTTTAAGAAGGGTTTCTAAAACAAAGTCTTTCTTCTCTCCTTCCTCCATATCACCAAGTGTGAGAAACATGTGTTGGATTATAGGATTTAGATTAACAAATTTAATTTCCAGCATGTGTACTAAAGAAGCAACAGCAATTTCATAAGTAGGAGCAAGTTCTACCAAGTGTCTATCTTCAAAATCTTCAGCGGTGCTAACATGAGTGAAAAATTCTTCTATATTATCTCTTCCAATTATAGACCCTCGGCCTACCGGTATGTCTTTTAGAGTGTACTTAGGAGGAAACATGATGCAATAAGCAAAAAGTAAACTAGGCGAACAAAGTAAAGACAAGTAACTAATTTTTTTTTTGTGTTTTTGATATAGAGAGCAAGACAGTAAATAAAGTAAAACTAGCAACTAATTTTTTTGTGTTTTGTTTAGGTGCAGCAAACAAAGTAGTAAATAAAATAAAGCAAGACAAAAACAAAGTAAAGAGATTGAGAAGTGGAGACTCCCCTTGCAGCGTGTCTTGATCTCCCCGGCAACGGCGCCAGAAAAAGAGCTTGATGGCGTGTAACTCACACGTTCGTTGGGAACCCCAAGAGGAAGGTATGGTGCGCACAGTAGCAAGTTTTCCCTCAGAAAGAAACCAAGGTTTAATCGAACCAGGAGGAGCCAAGAAGCACGTTGAAGGTTGATGGTGGCGAAATGTGATGCGGCGCAACAACAGGGATTCCGGCGCCAACGTGGAACCTGCACAACACAATCCAAGTACTTTGCCCCAACGAAACAGTGAGGTTGTCAATCTCACCGGCTTGCTGTAACAAAGGATTAACCGTATTGTGTGGAAGATGATTGTTTGCAAGAAAACAGTAAAACAAGTATTGGCAAAGATTGTATGCTATGTAAAGAATAGGACCGGGGTCCACAGTTCACTAGAGGTGTCTCTCCCATAAGATAAAAGCATGTTGGGTGAACAAATTACAGTCGGGCAATTGACAAATAGAGAAGGGCATAACAATGCATATACATGATATGATAAATATAGTGAGATTTAATCCGGGCATTACGACAAAGTACATAGACCACCATCCAACTGCATCTATGCCTAAAAAGTCCACCTTCAGGTTATCATCCGAACCCCATTCAGTATTAAGTTGCTAAGCAACAGACAATTGCATTAAGTATGGTGCGTAATGTAATCGACAACTACATCCTTAGACATAGAATCAATGTTTTATCCCTAGTGGCAACAGCACATCACAACCTTAGAACTTTCTGTCACTGTCCCAGGTGTCAATGAAGGCATGAACCCACTATCGAGCATAAATACTCCCTCTTGGAGTTAAGAGTACAAACTTGGCCAGAGCCTCTACTAATAACGGAGAGCATGCAAGATCATAAACAACACATAAACAATAGATTGATAATCACCATAACATAGCATTCTCTATCCATCGGATCCCGACAAACACAACATATAGTATTACAGATAGATGATCTTGATCATGTTAGGCAGCTCACAAGATCCAACAATGAAGCACAACAAGGAGAAGACGACCATCTAGCTACTGCTATGGACCCATGTTCCAGGGGTGAACTACTCACTCATCACTCCGGAGGCGATCATGGCGATGAAGAGTCCTCCGGGAGATGAATCCCCTCTCCGGCAGGGTGCTGGAGGCGATCTCCTGAATCCCCCGAGATGGGATACGCGGCGACGGTGTCTCTGGAAGGTTTTCCGTATCGTGGCTCTCGGTACTGGGGGTTTCGCGTCGGGGGCTTTAAGTAGGCGGAAGGGTAGGTCAAGAGGCGGCGCGAGGGGCCCACACCACAGGCCGGCGCGGCCAGGGCTTGGGCCGCGCCGCCCTATGGTGTGGCCACCTCGTGGCCCCACTTCCTTCCCTCTTCGGTCTTCTGGAAGCTCCGTGCAAAAATAGGACCCTGGGCGAAGATTTCGTCCAATTCCGAGAATATTTCCTTACTAGGATTTCTGAAACCAAAAACAGCAGAAAACAGCAACTGGCTCTTCGGCATCTTGTTAATAGGTTAGTTCCAGAAAATGCATAAATATGACATATAATGTGCATAAAACATGTAGGTATCATCAATAAAGTAGCATGGAACATAAGAAATTATCGATACGTTGGAGACGTATCAATGATGCTTATTATTAATTGTTGGTACTTCTCTATGATTGACATAGCTGTTGGATGATCTTATTTGCATGTATCTTATTATGAACTGCTTAAGTATTAGCCATAGCATGAGAATATATACATCATATGAGCAAATGTGTTCGTGAAAGTTCTTTTATCGCTCAGTTGTTAACTGAATTGCTTGAGGACAAGCAATAAGCTAAGCTTGGGGGGAGTTGATACGTCCAAAACGTATCTACTTTCCCGAACACTTTTGCTATTGTTTTGCCTCTAATTTGTGTATTTTGGATACAACTAACACGGACTAACGCCTGTTTGTTCGCGAAGCCTTTCTGGTGTCTCGTATTTGTGCAGAAATCCAACTTTCGGGAAAATCCTCGGAATTTATGCAGAAGGCCCTATTTTACCAGAATACTGACGGAGCCAGAAGGACAAGTGAGGTGGAGGCCCGAGGGCCCCACACCATAAGGCGGCGCGGCCTAGGGGGGGCCCGCGCGGCCCTATGGTGTGGCCCCCTCGGCCGGCCTCCGACGCCCTCCTTCGGACTACTTATCGGGTTCGACCTAAAAACGCACGGAGGGAAGTCGAAGTCGCCAGAAACCCTCCAGAGAGCCGCCACATCGCGAAACTCCGTCGCGGGAGCCAGAAGTCTCCGTTCTGGCACTCCGCCGGGACGGGGAATTGGAGGAGATCTTCACCGCCATCACCGCCAACGCCTCTCCATCGACCAGCCATGTTTCCCCCATCCATGTGTGAGTAATTCCCCCGCTGTAGGCTGAAGGGGATGGTAGGGATTGGATGAGATTGGTCATGTAATAGTCATAAGATTGTTAGGGCATAGTGCCTAGTATCCGTAGATGTCACTTTTATGATATTGTTGCAACTTGTTATGCTTAATGCTTGTCACTAGGGCCCAAGTGCCATGATCTCAGATCTGAACATGTTATTGATTCATGAAGATATTCGTTGTTTATGATCTTACCTGCAAGTTGTATACACATGTCGCTGTCCGGAACCAATGGCCCCGAAGTGACAGAAATCGGGACAACCGGAGGGAATGGTAGCGATGTGAGGATCACATGTGTTCACGGAGTGTTAATGCTTTGCTCCGGTACTCTATTAAAAGGAGTACCTTAATATCCAGTAGTTTCCCTAGAGGCCCGGCTGCCACCGGCTGGTAGGACAAAAGATGTTGTGCAAGTTTCTCATTGCGAGCACGTACGACTATATACGGAACACATGCCTATTGATTGATTAGTACTTGGATACCGTTTTATTATTATCTGCAAATGCCCCTGCTTTGATTGTTACATGAGTTTCTCTCATCCATGCAACGCCCGTTAATCCGTCCCTGTGCCTACAGTATTTTAATCCTGCTGTTTACTATAATCACTACTGCTGTCTTTATTTCACCGCTGCTGTTATTTCACTATTCCTACTGCCATAAAACTGTTACCACTGATAAACTCTTGCGAGCAAGTCTGTTTCCAGGTGCGCAGCTGAATTGACAACTCCGCTGTTAAGGCTTACAAGTATTCTTTGTCTCCCCTTGTGTCGAATCAATAAATTGGGTAATACTTCCCTCGAAGACTATTGCGATCCCCTATACTTGTGGATCATCAATGACCCACAAGTATAGGGGATTGCAATAGTTTTTTAGGGGAGTAAAACCCAAATTTATTGATTCGACACAAGGGGAACCAAAGAATATTTATAAGATTTAACAAGTGAGTTGTCAATTTACATGCACCTGGAAATAGACTTGCTCGCAACAGTTTATCAGTAGTAACAGTTTTATGGCAGTGGGAGTAGTGAAGTAACAATAGTAGCGAAATAAAAACAGCAGTAGGTATCATTGCAGTAGAAAGCAGGATTAAAATAATGTAGGCACAGTGACAGATGAACGGGTGTTGCATGAATGAGAGAGTCCATGTAATAGTAGTACATAGGCATTGCAAGTAATAATGATAAAAGCATCCTAGCATAATATATCCAGAGGCATGTGTTCCTATTTAGTCGTGTGTGCTCGCAATGAGAAACTTGCACGACATCTTTTGTCCTACCAGTCCAGCGGGGCTCTAGGAAAACTACTGGTAATTAAGGTACTCCTTTTAATAAAGTACCGGAGCAAAGCATTAACAAGGTTATGTCATTGGATGAATGATATAATGTACACACACCCAAATAAGCGTAGCATGAGGTCAAGTCATTAAGTTCAACTTGCTATAAGCTTTCAATACATAGTTACCTAGTCCTTCGACCATGAGATCATGTAAATCACTTACACCGGAAGGATGCTTTGATTACATCAAACGCCATTGCGTAAATAGGTGGTTATAAAGATGGGATTAAGTATTTGGAAAGTGCGAGTTGAGGCATATGGATCAATAGTGAGATTTGTCCATCCCGATGACGGATAGATATACTCTGGGCCCTCTCGGTGGAATGTCGTCTAATTAGCTTGCAAGCATGTGACTAGGTCACAAGAGAGGACATACCACGGTACGAGTAAAGAGTACTTGTCAGTAACGAGGTTGAACTAGGTATGGAGATACCGACGATCAAACCTCGAACAAGTAAAGTATCGCGCGGCAAAAGGCGGTATCGTATGTTAATGGTTCATTCGATCACATTGTTCATCGTTTAAAATGTAGCAGTCATTACGAATCTCCAGATCCCGCTAATGATTATTGATTAGAGAGGAGTCTCTATCATGTCTGCACATTCTCGAACCGTAGGGTGACACACTTAAGGTTTCGATGTTGCTAGGGGTAGTTTCAGGATTAAAGAAATTGTTTCAAAGAGTTGCGAAATTGTTTCGGGAAGGTGATTAATGATTTATTAATTAATTAAATTAGTAAATATTAATATTTATTAATTCAGTAGAAATAATTTTTTTTTTGAGCTTAAAGTAGAAATAAATATGAGACTAAAAGTAGTCTATGAAAAGTTTTGCTAGTGGGCCAATTAAATAGCTCATATAGATAGACTGTAAAACAAAGGCAAAGACAAAAAAAAAAGGAGCAAAGCAAAGAAAAAAAGAGGCCGGCCAGGAAATGGCATGGGCCACACGCGCCAGGATTAGATTCCAAGACTCATACGTGTACGGGAGAAGCAAAATCATTTTATACGGTCAATCGATCCGATCGATTTACCTGCGTGGCTTAAGGAGGATAACCCGCAGGTCGCAAGAATAAGATTTTTGGGCCGCTGTCGTTTGC
The DNA here is from genome assembly GCF_019359855.2 of Lolium perenne. Taxonomy (NCBI): domain Eukaryota; kingdom Viridiplantae; phylum Streptophyta; class Magnoliopsida; order Poales; family Poaceae; genus Lolium; species Lolium perenne. The sequence continues at coordinate 106,998,817 of NC_067248.2, forward strand.
TCCGTTTGCTCCATCTTTTGTCTAGTTTTTTCCACCCAACGCGAACAGGCGAAACCCTGTCCGCGCAAACTCTCCATCTCCACCACGCCGTCGTGCTGCTGGGCCAGATCCCATCTACCACATCTCCCCGCTTGCTGGAACAAGGAGGAGGTGTCTTCATCGAGCTGTACGTGTGACCGAATACGGAGGTGCTGCCCAATTGCAGCGCCAGAGGGATTGTCAACGCGATCTTGAGATCGGCAAGTGTATGAGTACATCACCCACGAGATCCGATCTCGTTTCTGCTTAGCACTACTAGGAAAAGGTCTAGCCGTAATAATGGTATCAGTGGCGCACCACTTTACTGGTGCTCCACTGCTATATAGCAGTGGCGCACCAAAAAGTGGTGCTCCACTAGTAGCTTTTTACTAATGGCGCACTAGTATAGTGGTAGGCCACTACTAATTTTTAAGCTGAATTACATATAGGTCTCAGGTTAGCAGTGGCGCACCACATATAGGTGCGCCATTGCTATTTCGAATAGCAATGGCGCACATATATGTGGTGCGCCACTGTGCTAGAAAGAGCAATAGCGCACTCTACATGGTGCGCCACTATGCTATAAACAACAATAGCGCACTCCATCCAGTGCGCCACTGTGCTGCCTAACTACTATCACCGCACTTCTCAAGACCCCACCGCACACGCACACGCAGCACACCACCCACCAGCGCACCCACCCACCCACACCACCTTATCCCTTTCTCTTCCCTTTCTCTTCACTTTCTAGGGTTCCCAAACCACCCCGCCGCCGCCGATCCCCGTGCTGGGAATGGAGCCCAAATCCACCACCCCGTCTCCGCCGGTCCCCGTGCTGGGTGTGCCCGTTGGGTACCTGCACGCACCGGCGCTCTATGGCCCTCCCTCGCCGCCGTCTTCGCCGCGTCGCAGCAGGCCGCCGCCCAGCAGCAGGCCGCCGCGTTTTGGGCCGAGCAGTACCGCGAGATCGAGGCCGAGGCGCCCATCATCTTCGCGCGCGCCTGCGAGATGTTCGAGGTTCGCCGTCCCCGCCTCCTTCCCCGGTAGCAGCCCGCCCCGCCGCGCCATCATGAAGCGCCGCCGCCAACCCTTCGAATCCGCCGGCGATGCGGGACTCCCTACCTGCCCACGCGTTCTTCACCACGCCGCACGACAGCGCGTGGCGCCTCTTCACGCACGCCTGGCGCTTGGCGCCTCCCCTGCTTCCAGATCGGGCGTCGATCTGTCGAAGATCCTCACCGGTGGAGGATCGACCAGATCGAGGAATCGAAGATGAAGTCGGAGGTGGAGGAGGAGGGCCAGGTGGCCGACGGCTCGGTGGTGGAGGAGGTGCAGCCGGTGGTGCGCGGCTTCGTCAAGGACTGGGACGCCATGGAGGACCTGCTTAGCTATGTCCGCTGCAGGAACATTGGGGTGGGAGATGGGGGACGAGGGCCAGATCCTCTTCACCGAGCCGCTCTTCATGCCCAAGGTGATGTTTATGCCCTGTATGCTTAATTAAAAGCTCGTTTGAATGTACATATTTGTACAGATTTACTCTGAATTCATGTTGTATGCCTAGCGATCGGTGACATCTGCAAGATAGCAAAGGGCAATGCTTTTGTTGATCAAGTAATTCTACAATGTAGTGCACTAACCTTATAATGGAATCAACCTGTAGTCGTACAGCAACCATGTATAGCTAATTACTGTCACAGATTCTATCACATATAGTTACTTCTATCTTAACCGCATCTCCCAGCTACTAGTTAATAAACATGGTGAATGATTTCTGCATTCTTTTTTGGCCAGTGCACTCTCTCCCTTCGTAAGTACCCATTCCAACTTAAGTGGAGTTCTGAACCAAATATTCATCTTACTTACTGAAAATATAATTTCTGTTTGAGTACTAGTGCAAGAACACCTTAGATGTAGGTGACTGTTCATAATTTTATTTTTAGTTCCAGTGAACCTCATGGCCCTAGCTAACAGAAACTTTGCTGACACTAGCTGACTGAAACTTTGCATGACTGAATGACTGCAGCGGAGGAGCAAGCTGGTTGGGTGTGTCCAAGTTGTGCGTGTGGCGTGGGCATGAAGCCGGTTGGGTGTGTCTACGTATCGGCAGCCTCGGATAAGTTGGAGGCGAGATGGAGCCGAAAGAAGACCTCCTTCCTTGGTGGAGCAGCGACGGTGATGGAGATGCGGAGGCCTCCATTGAGCTCGAGTGCGTTGCCTCCGTCGAGCTCCTGCATGTGGTTGCAGATGGAGGTGCATCGTCTCCGTCGAGCTCGTGCCTAAAATCACACGTTTTGTTGAAAGTTGTATGCACTTGTATTTTGTCGAGCTCGTGCCTGAAATCACACGTTTTTTGAGAGCTGTATGCACTTGTATTTTGCTGCAGGTGTGTTTGTAAATACATAGCTGTTGAATATGTATAGTGTATTATATGATGAGGAACCCTGCCGTTCGGGCAGGGTGTTTTTTTTTATTTGGCATCAATTATAGTAGTGGCGCACCATTCCTGCATACTATGGCGCACCATTTCTAAATAAGTGTGGCGCACTAGAGCAAATATGAGTGGCGCACCTAGATTAAATATGAGTGGCGCACTAGACAACTAGTAGTGGCGCACCACATAGTGCGCCATTGGTATGTAACTTAGTAGTGGCGCACCACTTGGTGCGCCACTACTAATTGTTAGCAGTGGCGTGATAGTAGTGGCGCACCACTAGTGCGCCACTGATGGCAAAAAGTGGTGCGCCACTGATTGCCTTTTTTCTAGTAGTGTAGCGATCTACAAGGGTATGTGGATCCAACCTTTCTCGTTGCTTCAATCTAGTAGATTAGATCTTGGCGCTTTTCCATAGATTGGATCTTGGTTTATTCGTTCTTGCGGTAGAATTTTTTTGTTTTACATGCAACGAACCCATTATATTTGTGGCTAATTTTTTTATCATACATTCTGATCATGAAGCTTTAAAATATCTGAAAGCCCAATCTACATTGCATAGGCATCTTGCTAAGTGGGTTGAATTCATTGAGTCTTTTCCATACATTATTAAGCATAAGAAGGGAAAAGATAATATTGTTGCTGATGCTCTATCTAGGAATAATATGCTATTAACTCAATTTGATGTTAAAATTCCTGGATTAGAGGTACTATGTGATTTGTATGCTACTGATCATGATTTTGCTGAACCATATGGCTTGTGTGCGATTGGTAAAGCATGGGAGAAATATCACATACATGATGGGTTCTTGTTTAGAGCTAACAAACTATGTGTTCCAGAATCGTCTGTGCGTTTGCTCTTATTGCAGGAATCACATGCTGGAGGTTTGATGGGTCACTTTGGGCGTGAGAAGACGCTACTCATGCTAGCTGACCACTTTTATTGGCCAAAGATGAGGCGGGATGTGGACAGGTATGTGAAGATATGCATTACTTGCAACAAGTCCAAGTCCAAGCTGAAGCCTCACGGTTTGTATACTCCTTTACCGGCACCTACTACACCTTGGGAGGATATTAGTATGGATTTTGTGTTGGGTTTGCCGCGTACTAAAAGAGGCCATGATTCTATATTTGTGATAGTGGATAGATTCTCTAAAATGTCACATTTTATTGCCTGCCATAAAAGCGACGATGCATCGCATATTGCTAACCTGTTTTTCAGGGAGATTGTACGTCTACATGGAGTCCCGAAGACTATTGTTTCTGATCGTGACGTGAAGTTTATGAGGTACTTCTGGAAGACACTTTGGGGAAAGCTGGGGACAAAGCTACTTTTCAGCACTACTTGTCGTCCCCAAACTAATGGTCAAACTGAGGTAGTGAATAGAACATTGTCACAGCTGTTGAGATCCATGATCAAGAAAAACTTGAAGGAGTGGGAAGATTGTTTGCCGCATGTGGAGTTTTCTTACAACAAGGCGGTACATTCTGCCACAGAGCTGTGTCCCTTTGAGGTGGTGTATGGTTTCAAACCCATTACTCCACTTGACTTGTTGCCTTTGCCCATACATGAGAGAGTCAATATGGAGGCATCAAAGAGGGCAGATTTTGTGCGAAAGATTCATGTGAAGACTAAAGAGTTGATAGAGAAGAAAGGAAAGAGCAATGCTGCAAGGATGAACAAGAAGCGCAAGGAGATGTCGTTCAAGTCTGGTGATATGGTCTGGGTACATTTTCGCAAGGATTGGTTCCTGAAGCTACGGAAGTCCAAGTTGCTTCCTCGTGGTGCAGGTCCTTACAAAGTGCTTGCTAAGATCAATGATAATGCATACTCTATATATCTTCCAATTGATGAGTTTGGTGTCAGCAATTCTTTCAATGTGACTGATTTGACACCATATGACAGAGAAGACCTTGGAGCATCGAGGTCGACGCCTTTTGAAGGGGGGGGGGGAGCATCAGGATTGGACCCATCACAAGAGCTCGTGCGAAGCTACACAAACAACAGGTGAACTTGTTCCTAAGTGATACTTTGATCGATGAGAATTTTATACTGCCTAAGTCCTATTGCTTGTGTATGATCAGGTATGAAGAAGGAGCAAGCGACGCACAAGGAGGAGAGGAGCAGCTGGACAAGGAGCTGGCCATGAAGCTGGACATGAAGACATCCCGTGGAAGCGCGAGGGAGGAGAGGGAGGCATGCGCGAGGAAAGAAGACGAAGTCCAGGCCGGCGCCAGACCCGGTCTGCCGGCCGCCACGCCGGCGCGCCCGGTCCCAGGCCCGGTCCAACCGGACGCCAAGCCGGGCCAGCCCGGCGCCGACCGGATCCCCAGCTGGTGCCAACCGGGCACTATCCAGTATGCTTGGACCCTTAGCCCGGTCACCACCCGGTGCCAGACCCGGTTGAAACCGGATGGCCCGGTCCCAGGCCCGGTCGACCGGCCATCTGCCTAGCCGACTTCGAGTCTGTCTCAACCAGATCCGATTTGGGTCGGTTTTCTATGTAACTTTTCGACCCCTGGTCGTCCTGAACCCCTATATAAGTGCCCAGGACGCCCCCAAATTAGGATTAGACCACGTTTAAGATAAAGCCTAGTTCATAGTTGATTGCTTTGTAACTCTATTGAATCTCTACACCATATTGCATTGATTTGGTGTTTACCCCTGAAAGTCTTGTGTGATCTTATGTTCCATTGGGAATTAGACGGTTGCAACTTACCGCTTCGTGGTCGGCGGCTACGTGCGCAAGTGTTTGGAGTTGTGAATATCTTGTAGGTTGAGAGCTTTTGCATTGGCGACAGGGACCAATCGAGAGACTTCGTTGCGTCATACAAGTTATCATCCAGTTCATCATCGTGTTATCTCCGCTGTGTTCATCCCGTAATCATCATCACCATCGTTGCTTACTGAGAAGATCGGGCCACCCCTTATCAACTCGGGCCCAAAGTGACAAGCATTACGCATAGCAAGTTGCAACAATGTCAAAAATACTAAACAACGGATACTAGGCACTATGCCCATAACAATCTTATAGCTATTACATGACCAATCTCTCATCCAATCCCTACCATCCCCTACAGCCTACGGCGGGGAATTACTCACACATGGATGGGGAAATCATGGATGGTTGATGGAGAGGCGTCGGTGATGGCGATGGCGATGATCTCCTCCAAATCCCCATCCCGGCAGGGTGCCATAATGGAGCTTCTGGTCCTCGGATTAGGGTTTCTGGTGGCGGCGAAGCAGCGAAACTATTTCTGAAAAAAACATCGAACACCCCTCGGTTTTTAGGTCCAGGGGCTTCTTATAGTGCGAAGAAGAGGTCGAAGGGGTGGCTGAGGCGGCCAGACCACCCCTTGGTGCGGACAAGGCCTGGCCCGCGTGATACGCGTAGATGCACACGTCCGTTGGGAACCCCAAGTGGAAGGTATGATGCGTATAGAAGCAAGTTTCCCTTAGTATGAAACCAAGGTTTAATCGAACCAGTAGGAGCCAAGAAGCACGTTGAAGGTTGATGGTCGCGAAATGTGATGCGGCGCAACACCAGGGATTCCGGCGCCAACGTGGAACCTGCACAGCACAACCAAAGTACTTTGCCCCAACGAAACAGTGAGGTTGTCAATCTCACCGGCTTGCTGTAACAAAGGATTAAACGTATCGAGTGGAAGATGTTTGCAAAGAAAACAGTAAACACAATTGCAGTAGATTGTATGCTATGTAAAGAATAGGACCGGGGTCCACAGTTCACTAGAGGTGTCTCTCCCATAAGATAAAAGCATGTTGGGTGAACAAATTACAGTCGGGCAATTGACAAATAGAGAAAGGCATAACAATGCATATACATGATATGATAAATATAGTGAGATTTAATTGGGCATTACGACAAAGTACATAGACCGCCATCCAACTGCATCTATGCCTAAAAAGTCCACCTTCATGTTATCATCCGAACCCCATTCAGTATTAAGTTGCTAAGCAACAGACAATTGCATTAAGTATGGTGCGTAATGTAATCGACAACTACATCCTTAGACATAGAATCAATGTTTTATCCCTAGTGGCAACAGCACATCACAACCTTAGAACTTTCTCGTCACCGTCCTGTGTGTCAATGAAGGCATGAACCCACTATCGAGCATAAATACTCCCTCTTGGAGTTAAGAGTAAAAACTTGGCCAGAGCCTCTACTAGTAACGGAGAGCATGCAAGATCATAAACAACACATAAACAATAGATTGATAATCACCATAACATAGTATTCTCTATCCATCGGATCCCGACAAACACAACATATAGAATTACATATAGATGATCTTGATCATGTTAGGCAGCTCACAAGATCCAACAATGAAGCACAACAAGGAGAAGACGACCATCTAGCTACTGCTATGGACCCATGGTCCAGGGGTGAACTACTCACTCATCACTCCGGAGGCGATCATGGCGATGAAGAGTCCTCCGGGAGATGAATCCCCTCTCCGGCAGGGTGCCGGAGGCGATCTCCTGAATCCCCCGAGATGGGATTCGCGGCGGCGGCGTCTCTGGAAGGTTTTCCGTATCGTGGCTCTCGGTACTGGGGTTTTCGCGACGGAGGCTTTAAGTAGGCGGAAGGGCAACGTGGGGGGCCACACGAGGGCCCCACACCCTAGGTCGGCGCGGCCAGGGCCTGGGCCGCGCCGGCCTATGGTGTCGGCGCCTCGTGGCCCCACTTCCTTCCCTCTTCGGTCTTCTGGAAGCTTCGTGCAAAAATAGGACCCTGGGCGAAGATTTCGTCCAATTCCGAGAATATTTCCTTACTAGGATTTCTGAAACCAAAAACAGCAGAAACAAAGAATCGGCTCTTCGGCATCTTGTTAATAGGTTAGTTCCAGAAAATGCATAAATATGACATATAATGTGCATAAAACATGTAGGTATCATCAATAAAGTAGAATGGAACATAAGAAATTATCGATACGTTGGAGACGTATCACCGCGCCAAGGGTGGGTGTGGGCCCCTCGTGGCCCCCTCCGTCTCGTCTTCTGGCTCCGGGGTCTTCAGGTGAAATATTGGTTTGTCTATATTTTCCGGGAATTTTTCCGAAAGTTGGATTTCTGCACAAAAACAAGACACCAGAGAAATTCTGCTGAAAACAGCATTAGTCCGCTTTAGTTGTATTCAAAACACACAAGATAGAGGGCAAACAACAACAAAAGTGTTCGGGAAAGTGGATACATTTTGGACGTATCAACTCCCCCAAGCTTAGCTTATTGCTTATCCTCAAGCAATTCAGTGACAACTGAGTGCGATAAAAGAAACTTTCACGAACCTATTTGCTTCATATGATGTATATATTCTCACTACATGATCAAATGCTCAGGCAAATCATAATAAGAAGCATGCAACTAAGAATACTGAATAGTTATGCAAGTCATGAAAGGATATCAACACAATAATAAGCAACGTGAAACATAAGTATTTGCAGGATTGCAATTTTCATAATATGATATGATAAAGTGGTATCTCGCTTGCCCTATTTGTGGAGCAAAACATAAATGCCGGGGCACCTCTGAAGTTCAAGAGAAGACTAGAAGTAAAAAATATCGAAAGAATCAAGCATCAGAGTTATACCACAATTAATCTTATTCCGGGACAAGCACATTAAACTAAGAATGACAGCTATGCTTTCAAGAGAATGTTGAGAGAACGAATGTTGACTCAACATAAAAGTATAAGATTGGCCCTACGCAGAGGGAAGTAAGATTGCTCATGTGCTAGAGCTTTTCATTTTGAATGCAATAAGAGTGTTGAAAATATTTTTTTTGAGAAGTGCAACTAATTTCAACGTTAGTGATAAATAGTATGGCTCATAAATAACACTTCCTATAAGTTGCTCGCCTCATGCATAATATACTAATAGTGCTCACACCTTGTCCTAATTAGCTTGGATTTCCATGGATTTTCATCGCATACATATGCTTCAACCAAGTGTCACAAAGGGGTACCTCCTTGCCTCCTGTACAAAGGTCCTAGGAGATGAATCTCATTTGATTTCTCAATTTTGATAAATCTCAACTTTTTGGATATCCATACCAGGAAGACAAGGACAACAGATATTTTGAATTTTGTCCAACTGAAACTTCCACCATGTGAACATGGCTTTAGTTGGTAGCCCAATGTTCCTCCCTAACAATATGCATACTCCAATCTTTGCAACTCATGGTAAATATCCCTTACTTCAAACAAGATGAGCATGCATAGTAATTCACACGATATTCAACAAGGGTATATTGATGGTGTTCCCCATGACAGCATGGTTATCACACAACACGCAACTTATAAGAACTGAAATGCATAAGACATAATACTTACCACAATAGTTTTTAGACTACATTCCCATATAAATTACACAAAACAAGTGATAATAATTTTGAAGTCACAAGCAATTCACTTTGGAGTGGCAGCGAAATACCACATATAGGTATGTATGGTGGACACAATTGGCTCTTTGGTTTTTAGTAGTTGGATGCAAGAGTAGAGCTCATACCCAGTACAAGTGAAGGCTAGCAATAGACTGGGAAGCGACAATCAAGAAAGCAGTAATTGTCGTAATCATGCTTGCGACGGATAAAATTAACGGAAGCATAAAAGCAATACAAGAACTCCGAGTCAAGATAAATCATCGAGGCTTAAAAGACTTTTGTTTTAGTCTGATGCATGCTTGAGCATGTGCCAAGTCGATTCAAATGAAACATTCACAGGAGGATACCACAATGTTATACCGTTATATGAATAGAGCAATGCAAGCAAACATCAATATGACATGTTACCAACTATTAGTAAATTGGAATTAATCATGAGAGAGCATAAAATACTGAGCATCATCAAGTAGCATACACCTTACATAAACAAACTAAGCATGTTCACATAAATGAGTATATGTACAAAAATGAAAACAAATAGAGTTCATACCAGCCTCTCACCACAACTCGAATTGTCGTGGCCGTCATTATTGCTCTTCACTTGTGTGGATTGAATAGTATGAAATGATAACTAATCTCCAATGAAGTCAAGGCAGCTACTTGACAAAACCAAAGAAGAACAACAAATATTTTTGGGTTTTCGATTTTTAATCAACACACAAAGAAAAATCTTTTTGGATTTTCGCATAGCAAACCATAATGAGAAGATGAAGCAAACTAAGAAGAAAATGAAGAGAAACAACAGAAATGTTTTTTTCTGTATTTTAATGTTTTGGAAAGTAGCAACAAAAGCAAGAAACAACAAAAAGAAAGAAAACTAGCATAAACACACAAATGCAACAAGTGGCAGAAATCTGCCAACCCAGAACATCAAGCAAAGATCGATTTTTATGAAAATGTGTTGTAGTTCATCTCGAAAAGTGCTCAACTAACGAAAATTAGATAACAACCTGGGGCATATGCTCACAAATTGTCAGCTCAAAATTCCAATCTGGCTATTTATACGAATTTTTACGATGACAGCACATAATCTATTTTTAGACAGCAACTCCCCAATTCTTACCTCCTTCCTATTAGAGGCTATCCTTGGTATAAAAACGAAATAAATAAGCTAAAGAGAGGTTATTACAGTAGTAACAAATCCCAATATTCAAATAAATAGAAATACTAAATCAAAACTAGCAAGAACAAAAAGAAAGCGAGACATGGAAATACAAAGTTCCGACGGAATATCATATGTAGATGAGTGAGATGTCGGTATACCTCCCCCCAAGCTTAGGCTTTTGACCTAAGTGGAAATCAACCCCATGGTGAGTAGTGGCTCCAGGATGGTGGGTCATCCCTATCATGATCATACCCCGGCCCTCGTGAGGAAGTAGAAGCCGAAGGCCCATAGTCATAGTCAGGTTGCTGATATGGGAACCCAATAGTGTTAGAGGGCTGGACAAAGTTATCTTCGGCCTCCCCTCTATCGTCATGTGCATGTCGCCCCTGGCCCTCTATGTATGTGTCAAGCTCTTGTTCAGTGAGTGACCATCCTTCCCTAGCATTAAGGTTAAGCAAAAGGGGTGCATGCAAATTGACTATACGATCGGTCTTAGTTACCCACCGAGATAATGATTTTCTCTTGAAAAAGGTAATTTCATAAGGTAAGTAGTCCATGTTAGCTTTGTAAGAATCAAATTGATGTTGCATCATTGAATTAAGATCAAGCCTCTCCAATAGAAATTGAAAGTCCAAAGCTTGTGGTTCTAGACCGTGAAAGGCTAATAAACGAGAGGCAATGAGGCCTCCACAAACTCTCCCTTTCTCACGGTTTGTAGTAACGCGGGAGGCTATCAAGGCACCCAAATCATGAGAGGATAATTTACTTGCAACCTTTCTAGCTAGAACGCATTTAGTAATAAAATAAGCAAAATACCGAATAGAAGGAAGTTGAATGCATTGGATTTTACCATCCTCATCTGAGAAGCTCCTCCCCTGACAAATTTCTTTATAGATTTCCAGCAATGGCTTGGGTCTCTCCTTGATTTTTCTGCATGATCCCCATTGTGGCACTCTGATAGCTATACATAAATCATCGAGAGGCAAATCGACAGCTATATTATATATTTTGTAATGAACCATGGGGTTAGGAAATTTCCAACTAAATCTGACGTCCTGCACTACAGACATAGTTAGCTTAACATGTTGGTATGGTTCACCATCAACAAAACTTTCCAACCCTGCATTTGAAACCAAAGTCCAGAAATCCTGCAGCACTCATGAATTCCACACATGGATAAAGAGAAGGAAAAACTACTTCTTCCCGGTGAACCTCATGACTTCATTTAACTCCATTTCATGTTGGTTGAGTTGATATGCATTGCCTTCCATCTCTGGAATTTTTAACAAACCTCATAAAAAATGATTTTAAGACAGATAAATGAAGGAGAACACTATGGAGACTTATAAGAGGACTAAACATGCATCAAAACAACTTATCCCGTCATAATACAAGCATGCAAGCTCACTTAACATGTCATCTACATCAGCAAAATATTCAACAAGTACTTCACCAATCAAAATTCTACTTGGATAATCGGAGGAGTCATATACCAGAGAGCAAATGCTTCATATTTCAGCAAGAAATATGGGTTGAGGAAGGAGATCGAAAATTCGCGATGAAGAACAACAAGAGCACGGGTTTGAGCAATGGTGGGGTGCACTACAAGAAAAGTTGCCATGGCCGACGAAGTTGAAGTCGCGCCGTGGTTGCTGGTGCACCATGGCCGACGATTTTTGGTCCCTCCGTGGTGCATGTCAAAACTTTTTTTTTCTCATTTTTGAGGCCACCTAGCCTGACGAAAGCGGCCAAAACGTCGCGTATGGTGGCCCGGGACGTGGTGCATCACGAATTCTCAGGTTCGCCGGCCGAGTCAACGCAAATCCTCACCGCCCAGGGATGTAGGGCCCAGATGGCAGCCTCACTAGCATTGTTTTTTTTCTCGATCGCGCCATCTCGTTCAACGCTCTCCGATCGAGCCGTTTACGATGCAGGATCATGGGTCCCGCATGTCATCCTCTATGAACCAAAATTCTTTCTTTTCTTGGATTTTTTTGACCCCCTGATTTCTGGCTACTTCCTTTTTCTTTTGATCCCGTGGTGCCTTGGAAACGTTGAGACCGCTGCAGCTTAATGGGACCCGCATGTCATCCTCTATGAGCTATCAACTTTCTTTTCTTGGAGTTATTTTTGGCACCTCATATTTGGTCACTTGCCTTTTTTTCGATCCCCAGCCGCCTCTCAAATGGTGATACCGCTGCTGCTAAATGGGACCCGCATGTCATCCTCTATGTACTATAAAACTTTCTTTTCTTGGATTATTTTTGGCACCTCATATTTGGTCACTTGCCTTTTTCTTTCGATCCCCTGCCGCCTCTCAAACGGTGATACCGCTGATGCTAAATGGGACCCGCATGTCATCCTCTATGTACTATAAAACTTTCTTTTCTTGGATTTTTTTTGGCACCTCATATTTGGTCACTTGCCTTTTTCTTTCGATCCCCTGCCGCCTCTCAAACGTTGATACCGCTGCTGCTAAATGGGACCCGCATGTCATCCTCTATGTAAATCATGTTTCTTTTCTTGAATTATTTTTGGCTCCTGATATTTGGTCACTTGCCTTTTTCTTTCGATCTTATGCCACGTTTGAAACATTAAGGAACCTGCTGGCTCATGGGACCCGCATGTCATCCTCTATGTGCTATAAAAATTTCCTTTGTTGGATTTTTTTTGGCACCTCATATTTGGTCACTTGCCTTTTTCTTTCAATCCCCTGCTGCCTCTCAAACGGTGATACCGCTGCTGCTAAATGGGACCCGCATGTCATCCTCTATGTAAATCATGTTTCTTTTCTTGAATTATTTTTGGCTCCTGATATTTGGTCACTTGCCTTTTTCTTTCGATCTCATGCCACGTTTGAAACGCTGAGGAACCTGCTGGCTCATGGGACCCGCATGTCATCCTCTATGTGCTATAAATGTTTCCTTTGTTGGATTTTTTTTCACCCGCTGATTTTTGGCTTGCCTTTTTCTTTTGATCCCCTGCCCCCTTTGAAACGTTGAGTAAGCTGCTGGCTCAAGGGACCCGCATGTCATCCTCTATGTCCATCAACTTTCTTTTCTTGGATTTTTTTGACCCCCTAATTACTAGCTACTTCTTTTTCTTTTGATCTCAAGCCGCATTTCAAACATTGAGACCGCTGCTGCAAAATGGGACCCACATGTCATCCTCTATGTACAATAAATCTTGGATTATTTTTGGCTCCTGATATTTGGTCACTTGCCTTTTTCTTTCGATCTCATGCCACGTTTGAAACGTTGAGGAACCTGCTGGCTCATGGGACCCGCATGTCATCCTCTATGTGCTATAAAAGTTTCCTTTGTTGGATTTTTTTCACCCTCTGATATTTGGCTTGCCTTTTTCTTTTGATCCCCTGCCCCCTTTGAAACGTTGAGTAAGCTGCTGGCTCAAGGGACCCGCATGTCATCCTCTATGTCCATCAACTTTCTTTTCTTGGATTTTTTTTTGACCCCCTAATTACTAGCTACTTTCTTTTTCTTTTGATCTCAAGCCGCATTTCAAACATTGAGACCGCTGCTACAAAATGGGACCCACATGTCATCCTCTATCTACAATAAATCTTGGATTATTTTTGGCTCCTGATATTTGGTCACTTGCCTTTTTCTTTCGATCTCATGCCACGTTTTAAACGTTGAGGAACCTGCTGGCTCATGGGACCCGCATGTCATCCTCTATGTGCTATAAAAGTTTATTTTCTAGGGTTTTTTCACTCTCTGATTTTTGGCTATTTCCTTTTTTTTTGATGCCCTGCCGCCTTGGAAACGTTGAGTAAGCTGCTTACTCATGGGACCCGCATGTCATCCTCTATGTACAATTAAGTTTCTTTTCTTGAATTATTTTAGGCTCCTGATATTTCGTCACTTGCCTTTTTCTTTCGATCTCATGCCGCCTTTGAAACGTTGAGTAAGCTGCTAGCTCATAGGTCCCGCATGTCATCCTCTACGAACAATAAAAGTTTCCTTTCTTGGAGTTATTTTTGACCCCTAATTTCTGGCTATTTGCCTTTTTATTTTGATCCCCTGCCCCCTTTGAAACGATGAGGACGCTGTTGGCAGGTCGGTCCCACATGTCATCCTCTATGAACAATAAAAGTTTCCTTTGGTGGATTTATTTTTAACCCCTAATTAATTTCTGGCTATTTCCTTTTTTTTTTCTTTTGATCCCCTGCCGCCTTGGAAACGTTGAGGATGCTGCTGCCTCATCGGTCCCGCATGTCATCCTCTCAGAACGATAAATGTTTTCTTTTCTTGGATTTTTCTACCAACTGATTTTTGGTTTTTTTTATTTTCGACCCCCTGCCTTTGAAACGTTGACGACGCTGCTGGCTCATGGGTCTCTGATGTCAGCCTCCCCGTACAAGAAACATGTGATATCTTGATTATTTTGCAGATAATAAACAGTGTATTTCGCTCTGAGCTATTGCAAACGGATAAATTAAATCTTTATTTTTACAACTTATATCTTGAATCTCCTTGTTTTTTGTTTTTGCGAAGCATATGACATTCCTGTTTTTTTTTTGAGAAAAATCCGAACTTTCATGTTCTGGAGTGGGCTGAAATTGTACGAATCAAAAGGCCAGAAGGATAGTTCAAAGGCCCAGATGTCCAGATGCAGCCCAATTGAAATCTTTCTTTTCTTGGATTTTTTTCACCCTCTGATTTCTGGCTACTTCATTTTTCTTTTGGTCCTGTGCCGCCTTGGAAACGTTGAGACTGCTGCTGCAAAATGGGACCCGCATGTCATCCTCTATGTACAATAAAGTTTCTTTTCCTGGATTATTTTTGGCTCCTGATATTTGGTCACTTGCCTTTTTCTTTCGATCTCATGCCACGTTTGAAACGTTGAGGAATCTGCTGGCTCATGGGACCCGCATGTCATCCTCTATGTACAATAAAAGTTTGATTTCTTGGATTTTTTTTCACCCTCTGATTTTTGGCTATTTCCTTTTTCTTTTGATCCCCTGCCGCCTTTGAAACATTTAGTAAGCTGCTGGCTCATAGGTCCCACATGTCAGCCTATATGAACGATAAAGCTTTTCTTTCTTTGAGTTTTTCTTGACCCCCTAATTTCTGGCTACTTTCTTTTTCTTTTGATCTCAAGCCGCATTTGAAACGTTGGGACCGCTGCTGCAAAATGGAACCCGCATGTCATCCTCTATGTACAATCAAGTTTCTTTTCTTGGATTATTTTTGGCTCCTGATATTTGGTCACTTGCCTTTTTCTTTCGATCCCATGCCATGTTTGAAACGTTGAGGAACCTGCTGGCTCATGGGACCCGCATGTCATCCTCTATGTACTACAAAAGTTTATTTTCTAGGGTTTTTTTCACTCTTTGATTTTTGGCTATTTCCTTTTTCTTTTGATCCCCTGCCGCCTTGGAAACGTTGAGTAAGCTGCTAACTCGTGGGACCCGCATGTCATCCTCTATGTACAATCAACTTTCTTTTCTTCGAGTTTTTTTTACCCCCTAATTTCTGGCTACTTTCTTTTTCTTTTGATCTCAAGCCGCATTTGAAACGTTGGGACCTCTGCAATTCAGAGATAGATCATGATCATGGTAACAAATTTTCAACGTGATGATGATTTGATGTTGCACTCGGGCTTGAATAATGTACTACTACTGCCTCACAATTTCTTTATCATTATAGTTTGCAAGATTTAGCAGATGCGCCAAATTCAGAGATAGATCATGATCATGGTAACAAATTTTCAACGTGATGATGATTTGGTGTTGCACTCGGGCTTGAACAGAAGTACTACTACTGTCTCACAAATTCTTTATCATTATACTTTGCAAGATTTAGCGGACGCGCCAAATTTAGAGATAGATCATGATCATGGTAACAAATTTTCCACATGGTGATGATTTGATGTTGCACTCGGGCTTGAACAGAAGTACTAGTACGGTCTCTCAATTTTTTATCATTATACTTTGCAAGATTTGGCGGATGAGCCAATTTTAGAGATAGATCATGATCATGGTAACAAATTTTCAACGTGATGATGATTTGATGTTGCACTCGAACTTGAACAGAAGTACTAGTACAGTCTCACAATTTTTTTATCATTATACTTTGCGAGATTTAGCGGATGCGCCAAATTCAGAGATAGATCGTGATCATGGTAACACACTTTTCAATGTAATGATGATTTGATGTTGCACTCGACCTTGAACATAAGTACTAGTACGGTCTCACAATTTTGTATCATTATACTTTGCAAGTTTTAGCGGATGCGCCCATTTTCAGAGGTAGATCATGATCATGGTAACAAATTTTCAACGTGATGATGATTTGATGTTGCACTCGAACTTGAACAGAAGTACTAGTATGGTCTCACAATTTTTATTATCATTATACTTTGAAAGATATAGCGGATGCGCCAATTTCAGAGATAGATCATGATCATGGTAACAAATTTTCAACGTGATGATGATTTGATGTTGCACTCGGCCTAGAATAGAAGTACTAGTACGGTCTCACAATTTTTTTTATCATTATACTTTGCAAGATATAGCGGATACGCTAATTTCAGAGATAGATCATGACCATGTTAGTGACCGATATTCAAGGTGATGATGATTTGATTTTGCACTCGGCCTTGAACAGAGGTACTAGTACGGTCTCACAATTTTTTATCATTATACTTGGACCTTAGCGAAATTCAAAATCTCATAGCGGCAAAACTTCCCGCCTACAAAATACAAAAATTTCACACGCTTCCAAATTCCCATTCTACCTCTGTGGAGATGACAGCAAAGTCGGTTGGTGGGGGGGTCTGCCCGTCATTTTTTGGATCACCACCTCCCTAGCCCAGGAAACCCTCCCAAAAAAAATTCATTTCCCTCAGTCTCTCCTCTGAGACCACCCACCGGAACTTCTCAAGTCCCACTCTCTACCACCTCCACAACCACCGCACCGGAACATCCCCGCCGGACTACCCTGGCCTACCTGAGGCCTCGCGATCCTCGTCATCCGGCTGCCGGAGCCGCTTCATCGACGCCGTCATCAACCGGATCGGATCATCCCCGCCGAACCTCGAAATCATATGCTCATCTAGCAGTCTACCGCAGTCGCTTCAGCTGCGGTATCGTCCACCCCACCGGAGCCGCTTCGCCGGATCCGTCGTCCACCGCATCGGATCTTGCTCACCGACACCGCTGTGCACGAACCGGATCTGCTTCACCGGCGCCGTGCATGATCTAAACTCGTCGCAGGTCGCTTTTCTATTGCTTGCCTGCAAGTTCTTGTTTAATCTTGGGGGAACCTGTTTGTTCTAACGACGCGCCGTTACGTTTTTGCAGATGAGATGACTAACCATGAATTGTAACGGCCGTCTATCCAACCCCAAGCAGCACATGTAGTGTACCTCATCACCGGATCTATCAACCCCAGGAAGATCTGCTGTGACTCCCACAGAGTGCTTCTCCTAATGTAAGTCCCTTGTTTTAGCGCCATGTTCTAGGTTCAGATGCTTGTTTGTCTGAAGTTCTTTTAGTTCATTCCTAGCTATGACGGTAACACCTTGCTATTTTCTAGTTCATTGCTAACTTTAAGCGATTGAACATTTTGGTTTGCATTCCCTGCTCTGTAGATGTAGCCATCATAACTTCTATCTTGCTCAGTCGTTGTTACAAAAATTCTAGGCTGCTACTATTTTGTTCATGCCAATCTTGTTCTCCCTGAACATGTTGGTTTGCATTCCCTGTACTACAGGTGATGCCATTGTTATTTCTATCTACTTCGTCGTAAGCTAACAAAGTAATCGTCGTTATTAGTTCCTGCATGCTATCGCTCTGCCATCCAGTAGTACAAATTTATTTGAACTCGTCACAACAGCTACTTCCATTATAATTTTGTCTGCCATCTGATTCTTCAAAAGCTGCAATATTAACTTGTTTCTCTTAATTGGCATGGCGCTCGCATATAGAATGGTGAACATATTGGTGTGCATTCCCTCTTCTACAAGTTCACAGGTGATCCCACTATATTCCGTTTCTGGTCCATCCTAAGCCGTAGCATTAACTATCCTCTATGTGTTGCTCATTACAACTTTATATCCCGAAACAAATTGATTTGTTTCCCTTATCTACAAGTTTATGAGTGATGCCATTATAACTCATATCTGTTTTATTCCTAGCTATTATAGTAACATCCTGCTATTATTTAGTTCATGGCCAATTTTATGTAATTGCACATGTTGGTTCGCATTCCCTGCTCTATAGCTTTTGGCATCATAACTTCTATATTTGGTTTACATTCCCTGCTCTGTAGATCTAGCCATCATAACTTTATCTTGCTCAGTTGTTGTTACAAAAATTATGGCCCGCTACTATGTTGTTTGTGCCAATTTTTTACTCTATGAACATGTTGGCTTGCATTCCCTGTACTACAGGTGATGCCATTGTTTTGTATCTAGTTCATTGTAATCTAACAAAGTAAACACTTAGTTTGGCATGCTATCATTCTGCTATCTAGCCTGTAGTACAAATAAACTTGTCATACAACTAGATAATAATTTTGTGTGCCATCTTGTTCTTCAAAAGCTGCATTATTGACTTGTTTCTCTGACTTGGCATGACGCTCACATATGGAATGCTGAACATATTGGTTTGCATTCCCTCTTATACAAGTTCACAGGTGATCCCACTATATTCTGTATCTGGTCTATCCTTCACTATAAGTTCAGGAGTATTATTTAGTTCACGGACAATTTGAAGTAATTGCACTTGGCACATGTTGGTTCACATTCCCTCCTCTTTAGCTTTTGCAATTGTAACTTCTATTTTTGGTTTACATTCCCTGCTCTATAGATGTAACCATGTGTTACCACCCGATTTTGGCCAAATCAGGAATTGGGCCGTAAGTGAAGATGGGCTTGAAGGACGTACACGTGAAGCATCTTCGAAGCGGCCTTGCGCTGATAGTTTGGGCTAAGTGGCCCATGTATCTGTAATATATTAGATCGCATTGTAATTTAGATTAAAGAGATAGAGTCCGGCCCGTGCACGCCTCAATTAGAAAGTCCCTTGGACTATAAATATGTATCTAGGGTTATCGGAAAAGGAGGACAATCACCGTTCAACCAAAACAAACCAATCTCGGCGCATCGCCACCCCTTTCCTACGAGGGTTCTTACCGGTAAGCATCATGCTGCCTAGATCGCATCTCGCGATCTAGGCAGCGTAAGCTTAGTATTGTTCATGCGTTGCTCGTACTGAAGCCTTTTTGATGGCGAGCAACGTGGTTATCATAGATGTGTTAGGGTTAGCATTGTTCTTCACGTAATATGCTATCGTAGTGCAACCCTTGCATGTCTAGCTGCCCTTACGTCTATCCAGACGTAAGGGCAGCATCTTGCTTGATCATGCTTAGTAGATCCGATCCGTTATAGTTGCTCCCTGCATCTGCAGGGATCTCACGGTATAATTGCTGCACCCTCATGGGGCTCTCACAGGCGTTTGGATTTTCGGCCGTCCGATCGAGCTGACGTGGCGCGATCCCCGCCGTCGATTTCGTCCAGGGCGCGAGGCCCTCCCACGAACCCGCGTTTTATCCACGGGTCGTGTGAAAGCCCGCGCGGCCCGTTCGCTCCGCTCTCACCCGCCTCGCACGTCCTCCTCTCCCCCTCGCGCCCCTCCCATCGCCGCCGCCGCCGCCAGCTCCCAATCCCGTCGCCCCCTCCTCCTCCACAATCCCCTGTAGCGCCTCCTCCTCCAATCCTCCCGCTCATCCTCCCCCAATCTTCTTCCAATGGCTGCTCCTCTCTTGAGCTCTCCTTCGGTCCGCCGGTGGCGCTACTGCTGGTCGACGGTTTTACCGCGACACGCAGATGTGAGAACCACAACCAGTCCACCCCAGGTTCGTCTGTCCTCTTCCCCACGGATCTGGCGGTGGTGGGGTGGCGTGGATCCTTCGAATCCGGCGAAGGTGTAGCACGGGGAGGTGTGATAGCAGCTGGCGGGCGCCTCCAGATCGTAGTCTCACGGGATCTGGGGCGGCATCCTCTGCCCCGACCTGAGCGGGGCGTGCTGCTCCTCTCGAGCACTAGGGCAACGGCGGTCTCCTCTACTGGATTTGGGCGTCCATGATGAGCAGGGCGCAGCGCCTGGGTTGCAGTGCAAGCGGGCGATTTCGACGGCGAGCAGGGCAAGCACCGGAGCAAATCCGCTGCAGCTGGTGCGTCACCTGCAGGCTGTAGCAGGTCAGTTTCCTTCTCCATTTGCCCAGACTTTTTTTGATCTCATCTCGATCAAGATTGAAGAAGGCGAGCTCATGTTTCTTCATTTTCTCTATACTATTTCTGTACTTTTCATCGTCAAGGACACCGCCAGCCAGGAGCGCAGCTGCTGCCCAGCTCCACCTCCGATGTATGTCGTGCTGATGGAACGATGATGCATGTGGGTCCTTGG
This sequence comes from Lolium perenne, assembly GCF_019359855.2. Lineage (NCBI taxonomy): Eukaryota > Viridiplantae > Streptophyta > Magnoliopsida > Poales > Poaceae > Lolium > Lolium perenne. The sequence continues at coordinate 107,019,266 of NC_067248.2, forward strand.
CTTTGAACCTTCAGAAGAAAAGTTTTGATTACAATCGTTTTTACCTATGCCATCACACATGATGGAACAGGACTAGCAGTACTTGCTTACTCCAGACAACACAATCTAAGCACGCCCAGTTCATGGGCGACTTTGTTCCAGAACACGGCAAAAAAAATCTGATTGATCAGTTTCATTAGGTGCTTATTCTCACCTTCCTTTCCAATTTATATGCTTTGCAAGCAAAATATTTTCGATTTGCAAGGCGAGAAGTTGTGTGCAAATCCCATAGTCTATATTGAATGTTGCTCTGGATTAATCAAAAGGTCCTTTTCAGCTTTGCGCTAGATTGCAGTTGTACTTGGTAAGTTGTTATACTCCTCCCTGCAAAATACTTTGGATATGTACTATCTCCATGATTCTCAAGGTCATTTTCTCACCTGGTTTCGCTGGCTCATGCCTCAACACCATGTGTGGCTCGCCAGCGAGTCCATGATTCTCAAGTGTTATGTTCCACGGCAACTTAGGAGCATGATTTCAGTTTCAGTTATCTCTAGATGTTTAGGAATAGGAAGGGAATGACTTTCCCACTTATTGGATTGGGGAATTACTCCCTGGAAAGATCACAACTTTTTGGATGTTCTGAGCTTTTTTTTATTACCTGGCCTGTCAGCGAAGTGCATGATTTAGAGTAATTTTGTATGCTTTGTGGTCTAAATTACAACGCTGCAATGTCCTAGCTATTTGTTTTTCAAGAGAATTTAATCCAAGTGAAACTTCACAATATTATAAATTTCAAGACCAAAAGAGGTCAGTATTGTATCCAAGGAATGTTATTTAACCTTTCAGTAGTTACTCCTATTTATCAGATCATTTCTTGTGTCTACCAGTGTACATTATTGTGGTCCTTACACTGACATTGAGTGGGTGGAGTAATGCATTCCAGTTTTATTCTATGTCATTTGTTCAGCCAAAATTATATCGCTCTTATGTTTTATCTAAAAGAAGTGCTTTCTAAAATGCATGAACTAATATTTAACATTCTGAATGTATTTGCTGGTGTATGATACTCCAAAGATAGTTGCACACATGAGTTTTGAACTTAAATGTCTAAGTCTGCAATTGGAAGAGGGTCGGAAGATGAGGAAGCAATCCTAGACTAAAACCATGCTGCACTAGGCAAGTGATTGTCGTGTTACAAACATAATCGTTTTTGTGTATTCAAAGCGCACTTGATATACAACCTGTGATGTGTTCTTTTTCTCCTCTTCATTGGCTGGTAATTCTTCTATGTATCCAATATGCTTGCTTATCATTGATTTCCATAGATGTTTAGTACAACACAGTTTAAATAGCGTTTACTGGTGTGATTTCAATAGAGGAAGGAGGATTCCACAGCCGTCCATTGGCAGTGGCAGGCAGCGCAAAACAAGTTGGAGGCGAACACCAAGGGGCATGCAAGAGGGCGACCGTCGCAGGAGCACATCATAGCTCAGACAATCATCACAGGAACTAGAGTTCGAGACCCATGAGCAAACTAGGTAAATATATTCTCTGAATAGAAGTGTTAACATGCTTGTTTGTGTGTGATGTCTGATGTGTGGGTGAGAGAAAAGAGAGCAGACTTTGAATAGGAAGGAAAATTATCTACCCATGTTCTATTTTCGTTGGGTATCCAAGGATCTTCACTATTTTCTCAGTTTTTTACATATGTATATGCCCATACACACACAATCTTTAGTTCAATGTTAACAGAAACATGGAATGTTCAGTTGATGCTATTGGGTGTCATGGATATCTTGCATCTCAAATTTATACTGAAGAGAAAATCACAAGTTTCTCAAATTTTGGGCCACCATGTACATATCTGGGAGAGAGTTCTTAAAGGAGAATAAATGCGAGGGTATATACTCATAGGTAGATGAGTAGTATAGAGAGAAAAGCTTGGCTAGTGCATTTATAAGTTCAATCATGAACACATGAAGTAAGATTCCGAACTTTTATTTATGCCAACTAGAAATCCAAAGCACACGATGTATAAATATAGATTTAGTACAGGTTTATGTCAGAATGCATGAATAACTTTGCATGCTCATTCTTGTGATAAATATCTGCTATCCAGTATATTAGATGCTAACATAGTTTCTACCCCTCCGTCCTCAAATACGTGTACCTTAGGACATGTCTTAAGTCAAACTTTATTAACTTTGACTAACTTCCTACAATTTATGGCACTAAATTAATACCGCTGGATTCATATTGACATGTAGTTTAATAATATAGTAATTTAATGTAACATATGTGCTATTTTTTGTACAAATTTGAAGATGTTTGACTTCTAAAAAAGGAAAACATTGACTTATTCGCGGACGGAGGGAGTAAGTGCTAACTGAACAATTTAAACTGTGCATCTCTGAAACTACAGCAGTGCCTATTCTGAAAGTTAGAACTTTCAGTGCTCTGTATGTGATCATCTTGCCATGTACTTGTCTAAATAAGAAAATAGCAAACTAATGCTATTGTTAGGCCTCAGTTGCCAAGTTATTGTGATGACCATACGGCTGTTGTATGTGAAGCTGTGAACACTGAACCTTGGTTTTTCTGTGCATGTGCATGCTATTTATTTATCTTTTGCACTTAGGTAACATATTTCTGAAGAACTCAATCATATAGACTTCGCTCGCGGAATATTCTGATAGTATAAATTTGGATTTTATTATCATTGATGTCGTTTATTTTACAGCTAACTCCATACACAATACAAATTTAGTTATGAAGTTACAGTTCCAGTCTAAGAAGATGACCTTTTGTTCGTAAAATGTTAGCAACTCTAACATAGAGCTGTTCATCGTGAATGTATCTGAAGAAATTTAGGCATCTAGCTTGGATTCAACTAGAAATTTAAATATATGCATTAGATTTCAGTGGGCTTTCTTGTAGATATGGTCATTTAGAGGGTTAAACATTTCCCCTTATGTTTTAAAATTTTCGTTCTCAGTTTAGCATGGCTATATGAGAGGTACATGCTTATGGATTTTTGTGTGTCACCGTCTGTTCAGAAAATGCAGTGCTTTAGCTTTTTGTATTGAGAATGTAGTGAACAGATTGCTGCATATAATACTGGTAGCTTACAGTATTTCTCTTCTAGACAGATTCTATACAGAATTATAAGAAGGGTTTAGTGTTCTGCTGGTACACCAATAACATTGCTGGTATCCTTCCCTACTTGGAAAATGGTGTTTTTCATATATTGCTCTTTAATCTGGAATTCTTCAGCTAAAGCATTTTATGTTTACTTAGTTTTGCCATGCTTAAAAGTGTATTAGCACAGCGTAGCTTGGCATTTGTATTTATGTCAGAAACCTTTATACTACTTGATTCAGTCTCTTCCCCATACATACTTTCCTTTTTGGCATATAACATCAGATCTGCTACTCTGGTACCAATCTGTCATAGTATCCTGCCAGTTATTTCTTAAGATTCTTCTGAACTTTTAGGGTTTATGTAGGAGCTCATATACTATATATAATTGTCAACTAAGTCTTGGTACTTCTTGCCTTCTACTTGGTTATTCTGTGATAATAGGAATCGGTGAGTAGTTTAAGTAGTTTTACAGATGTACTAGCTCTGAAGTAGCGCTTGCCATGTGAAACTACTTTTCTTCTCCGGTCCATCTAATTGCATTTTAATTATCTGCCAGAAAATAGATTGGACGATATAATTACTATACGTGCAACTCCTATACATGCAGTGGCAGCATAAAAGTTATAGCTTCAGATTACAGCGATTCTGATTTGTGACAATTCATACAAAATTATCCATTTGCACATGACATGAAAACCTTTATTTTGTTTAGGTGTTTTTAATTATTTCCACTATTATATGTGGTAGCTACCAATAATTGTTTTTTCTACGAAGACCACCATTGTTGTCTTATATATCGTGTTATGTGTGCAATTGGTGGCCACAGAGCAGCACAGCCCACTGCCCGCGCCGCCCCCGAAGGGCGGTTGATGGCCAGTGGGAGTATTGCCTCCCAGTAGGAGGAGCTTGGTGCGCCGCCAAGCCAGACCAGAGGCGACGTGTAGGCTGCCACTGTCGAGATGGACGATGCCAGGGAATCGAGGTGAGCCCCTCCACACACTCATCCTCTTGGTCATACGTTTCCATGTGCTCAAGTCTGCAGATAAATTAATCATTGACACTATCACTTTTTGAGCGAGCTATTAGGATTCCTACAGTATTGATGTTTTTCATCTGCACTATGTTTTGTCATATGGTATTTGCATGGAGCAGCACATGGAGCAGCACGTATATGTTCAATAAATCCATTTATGGGATATTGGGTAATCATGAAGAGATAAATGTTGAATCGAAACCGGAATGAACTTAGCGTAAATAGGATTATGTATGATGTAAGCCGTTTGCTTCCTTTATATCCCTATGTTTGGCTAGAAAGGATTGGAGATATTATAAGTGTGCTTACTCTTCTCTGCTAGCTGTTTGTGAATCCTTGGTTTATCAAAGGTTTACGTACTATCTTCGAATTCTCATTTCTATTGCTTTACTTATTTTGTCTTCATATGTTTATAGGTCCATAAAATAATAATTTTTCACTTCATAGTTGCAGCTTGATGGAAACCATCAAGATCTCGGCCATTTGTTTAGGCGCACCCCTAAATCGTCGAGTTTATAAGCTATTACGGGCTGCTGTCTGTATGTTTATGTTTGGAAGCTTATAAGCTATTACGAGGTATCAACATTTCCCCTGTATTAATGGTAAGATAAATTTAAAAGATTTATCACTTGGTAGGAAGTGAGAAGCTTTGATATCACTTGGTATGAACCAAAGATTAAGGTAAAAGCGAGGACAACAAAGCCACTTCTGGGTAATCAAGATGGATAAAAGTTCTGTTGCTCTTCGTATTGGTTCCTGCCTTTGTTATTCTCTAAGCGTTAGAGAAAATGTTTAAGATAATGTTTGTCAATGTGAAAGATGTGGGCTGTGCGCCAAGGTGTGGCCCTAAATCATAAGGCGCAGATCTTACTCTTTTTACTATACTATATTTTGGTACTGTCACTGAGGTCCTCATAGTTTTGCATCTATTTGTATATTTATATGTTTGTTTTCTGCTACAACTCTCGAATTACGCAATAGTTTTGGTACACTTGGTTTGCTGCTACGTTTATAATTTCGTATGATTTATCCTAATTTTATCCTACCAACATTGGTTTGTGAAACCTAAAGTGTAATGTCATTTTGGCAGTTAATTTTTATTGTTATTATACAAAATGTATGTTGGCACGAGCTTAACGGGATCGTGCGCCAAGGCGCACATCTAAATCTAGTTAGTTTAATATCTGCATAGTTAGGCCTTATGCTGGGGTCGGAGGATCCGGTAGTGCGTTAGATGCTGTTTACCGTCCCTGCGAGGGATGTTCCGGGGATCAACGTTATGTTGGTTTTTAGGCCTCTCGTAGGGGTAGTTTGCATCGTCTCTCGTAGCTGCTAGGCCCGATCGCACGTAGGACGTTCCGATTATGCGGTGAAAACCCTAAACTGTCGTGGATCGCTTCAGCTTTGTCCTGATCAAGCAGGATCCCCATGCCATTGCTAATCCATCAAGGACCATGGGGCGATCGGCTCTTTGAGCCGATCCACAGGGAAACCTGAGAGCCGATAAGGCTCGTATTTAATGTGCACGTGTCTACCATGCAGGAACAATCGAAGCACTAACACCTTCCTGACCAGGTCTAGGTCAGGTGGCACGCCCCGGCAACCGCCAGGACGCGCGCCAGAAGATTTGCGGGACGACGCGAGGTGCCAGGGATCCACTAAGCGGCCCTAGGAGCCTCCCGGCTCTTCGTGTTGCTTAACCAAAGCCCGTCGGGGGGTTTTGGAGGGTAACACATTCTGGCACGCCCGGTGGGACATCTTCTTCAACATCTACGTCAACATCGGCATCCGAGATGGCAGAGGAACAGATCACGTACGAGGAACTCCCTCCGGATCACAAGAAAAAGTACGACGAGTTAAAAGCCATCTGTGAAGCCGAACTCATCGGCTCCTTTGAGAAGACCCGGTCGCACGGCGTCAGATTCAAAGGATTCACGCCACAAGGCGTCCTTGAAGGGGTGGATCTGTCTCTCCCTTCACAGGAACGTACCCAAGCCCTGCGTCAGGAGATCAACTATGTGGTGGCCCATTCACTGCATCGGCACTCCGAGAGCCTGGGGAACACTTTGGAGCGCGTTGCGCTCCGGGTGGTGCAAGAGATCATGGAGCGTCGATACTCCCCTTCAGGACCTGTTCTAGGGACTCACCAGGGAGAGATGCAACTCCACACCAGGCCGCCTCTGCCGTACACAATGGCGGCTCCACAGCAACAAGGCTCACCGGCATATGTCGTCTACAAGGATGGGGGTGACCCGGGCGACTACCAGTTCTTACCTGACCCGCCCAAGGAAATCCCACACGGATACGTGTGTGCGTATGTGCTTGGATCGCAACAATCGGACGCAGCGATCCAGGCTCCACCGGGAGGATTGCGGAGCAGAGCAATTGTTCCTAAGGAAGAACAATCGCAAAGAATGGGAGTCTAGGAGCAGAAGCTGAGAAACAAGCGTGGCTAGCCAAGTACGCCACTACACCAGTCCGGGAAAGCTCAGCTGCTACTACCTCCACCGCAGATCAGATCAGCGCAGTCCTGAGAGATCAATTCGGCATCTTGCCGAAGAAGAAGATAATCGGCTATTCCAAGCCGTACCCCCAATGAGTTCGACCTGATCCCATTACCGCCTAAGTACCGGCTTCCGGACTTCAACAAATTCAGTGGGTCAGAAGGGTCGAGCTCCATCGAGCACGTGAGCCGAGCACTGCCCACCGGGCATGGCTTCGGCATCAGATCAGTTACGGGTGAGGTGCTTCTCGCAATCCCTCACCGGTCCAGCTTTTGGGTGGTACACTTCTTTGCAGCCAAATTCAGTGCAATCATGGAAGCAGCTGGAGGAACTGTTCCACACCCAATACCATTCAGAGACTACTGAAGCTGGTATTGCCGAACTAGCCCAGGTTCGGCAAAAGCGAGGGGAGACAGTGGCTGAGTACATTCAGCGTTTCAGAACTGTCAAGAACCGATGCTATTCGGTTCATATAACTGAGAAAGAAGCGATCAGGGCCGTGGCAGGCCTGGCAGCGTCGTTTAAGGATCTGACGTTCCAAGTTGAGTACAAATCGCTGACGCACCTGGTCAATAGACTGACCTTATATGAGCAGCGCCATCCAGAACTGTACCAAGACAAGTTCAAGCGCGCGATCAGCCTGGTCAATGCCGATGAAGATGAAGATTCCGCGGATGATCAGGAAGTTGCGGTAGCCGAGTGGACTCGGACGCCAGTACCTGTGTCTTGCCAATGGGTGAATCCACCAGGGCCTCCAAGAGGGTTAGACTTTGACGTGACCAAAACCGAACAGATCTTCGATCTGTTACTGAAAGAAAAACAGTTGAAGCTACCCGAAGGCCACAAGATCCCTACGGCACAAGAGATGAACAAGAGGCCATACTGCAAGTGGCATCATACGTTCACGCACACCACCGCCGATCGCAGCATCGCGCGCACAAATTCAGATGGCGATAGAAGCAGGCCGATTAACTTTCGGACAGTTTGCCATGAAGGTAGACAGGCGTCCGTTTCCGGACGTCAACATGGTAGATCTCAGCCACTCCATAAGAGAACCAGGGTTCTCTTTCGATGTCAATATGGCAGGGTTTGTGATTCGCCATGGCGCGGACAAAGCGGAGAGCAGCCACTCTCGTGGCAAGGATAAAGAGGAGGCCGTTCCACGCGACCGGCCCCAAGACGACGATAGACGGTACCTGACCGAGGAGGAGGTGAGAAGCATACGGTATCAGCGCCCATTATCTGTACATCTCCTCAACAAATATGAGCAGCAGTACGACCGGCGTCGACGCTACGACGAAGACGATGAAAGACATCGTCGGTCTGATGCGGAAAACAGGTGGTATCGTCAGCATGACAGGAACGACGACGGGTACGAACGCCGCGCTAGAGGGAGGTCTAAGGAGCAAGACAACGTGGATAAGCACTGGAGCTGTCCTTTCTTCAAACATTGCTGGGACTCAGGAATGAGCCGATTGCCAACAATCGAGAACTGCCCAGAATGCAAACAGCAAGGAAGAAGGGGGGCAAGCGAAGTTTCAGTGTTCAAACGTCTAGGACCTCTCCCACCTCAGAGTAAACGAGCTGAGTCATCTCAAGAAGAAGACTTCGAGGAGTCAGATGGAGAAGAAGATAGGTATCACCGACCAAGGTGGTGCCCTGATGGACTCAGCCATTCTCAAAAGCGTAGAGTGCAGCGGTTGCGAAACCTGGAAGAAGCCGAGGCACGGTGCACTGCACACGTTGAGAAGAGCGCGGCCCGATCCGGCCGCGAAAATCCAAAGAACAAAGAGAGACGAAGGCGCGCCCGCCAAAGAAAGTATGGCGCCCCAAACAGGCGAAAGCCGATGCACAGGCATCGGCTGATGCCGATGTAGATGCATCGGCTGATACAAACATGGTATTCATACTCCCGTCAGAGTTTCGCGCTCCAAGCGACAAGGAAGTTTCAGTGGCTCAATTCGACTGCGGTCCACGACCAGTTATTTTTGAAAAGCCACAAGATAGGAGCTACAGGCATCTGAAAGCCCTATACTTGAAGGGTTACATCAATGGGCAGCCTATCAGCAAGATGTTGGTTGATACCGGAGCGGCAGTCAACATAATGCCGTATTCCATGCTACGTCGTTTGGGGCATTCCAGCGACGATCTGATCAAGACCAACATCACATTAAGCGACTTCAACGGCCAAGCGTCAGAAGCAAAAGGTGTTCTGAATGTAGAGCTTACTGTAGGCCGGAAAACCATACCTACCGCGTTCTTCATCGTTGACAGCAAAAGCAATTATGCCGTCCTATTGGGAAGGGACTGGATTCATGCTAACTGTTGTATCCCGTCTACAATGCACCAATGCATCATACAGTGGGACGGAGATGAAGTGGAAGTCGTTCAAGCGGATGACTCAATCGAGATATCATTAGCTGCCATGAGCGTGTGGGAAGCAGATGACCAAGAGCCGCTCTCTGGGATCAGTTTAGAGGGTTGTGAGCGCATCGAAGCCTCGAAGAATGGGGTAAGGCTGGTTTTATCCACCGGCCTAACGGAATAGCACGTCCAAGACATTGGACATACGTGGCAAGGCCGATCTCTGCGATCGGCCCTCAAAAAATGAAAAAAGCAAATGATATTATCTCCAATATGCCACAGTGGAAATCCAAGAAGTTGCAAACCATCGTCAAGCATTGCAACAAAAAAGGAGGCCGATTCTGGCAATCGGCCGAAATTATCCTCAACATACCTTCGTCTGTGTTCAGCATTGATCCAACGGATGCCTGAAGAGCCGATGCCATCAATTACTTGACAGAATCGGCTCGGGGGGCACATAGATGGATAGGATGGAGGATACGGAGCTGGGAACGGATGTCAAATTTCCAGCAGAGCAGCTCAAGTATGGGAGCCGATACGTAAACAAATCGGCCCCAAAAACCGAAAACATCGAAATTTTTTGAGCACAGCCGATGCACGGCCATCGACTTAAGGGATGCGACCGTCACACGCAGGAGCCTAATGGAGTAGTCATCAGGCAGCGAGGCTCCACTGAAGGGCAAACATGCCGGCGGCTCTCCTCAGTAGAATTGTTGATGGCTCCGTTAGCAAACCCCCAAGCTGATCATTGTGTTGGCAATATCGGGTCGCGGCCCTGATCAATAGCAAGAGCAGCACAAACACGCAGTTCAGGTTAAGGGCGAGCCCGACGAAGCAGCATGTCTCTTCTGAGACCAGGAGGATAGTCGATGATGAGGCGATCGGCTACGGCATGTCACGACCAAAATGGGGGAGAGCATCAGGGAAACGTCCTCACCGGGAGCTGCATCAGCATGCCAAAGATGATGAGCCAATATGATCGGCGAGACGCAGGACTTGAACGGAAGAAGCTCGGGGGGCAGTTGGCCCTGAAGGATCCTTCGCTATAGGAAGCCGATTTTTTCGGAATCGGCTGACCCTGCATCACAGCTTGTCTGAGGAACAGTGCTGATGTCGCCAAAAATATCAGTTTCCACATACAAGTCAATTGAGTGACACGCACGGGGCTCTATTGTATGCACCTGCCCGGAACCAGATGGCCAGCCCGCTGGGTTGGCTGGTAAGAGTCATGATCTTGTTTGAGGTCTCATGGGGCAAAGCCGACGCTTGGCCGTCGACTCAAGGGATACGGTGGTTACAAGCAGAGGTCTAATGGAGCAGCCATCACCAAATCGGTAGTGTTTGCGCAAGCCTGCGGATCAGGTTAGGGTCATGAGAACAACCGATGATCATCCGATGATCTCCTAGAGCCGAACCATTCGCACCAGAAGCTGCATCGGTTTGCCCAAGATGATGAACCAATCAAAACAGCAAGGTGCTGGCTCCTTGAGCGTAAGCGTTCTCGCCTTGTTTTTAAGCTGGAGTAGCTCGGGGGGCAGCTAGCTCTGAAACATCGATGATCTGGAGAGCCGATTTTGTGGAGTTCAGCTAACACAGCGCTACAGTTGGGAAGCTGATGGTGGCTCAATCGGCTGGTCTGCTTTTATCCTCGCCTGGACTAAGGCTCGGGGGGCAGCTCGCCCTTAAGGTTCCTTGTTCTCTGGAGCCGATTTGTTTGAAATCGGTCTGCTCTGCATCACGACTCGTCGAGAGAGGGTGAATTACTGCAGAAGGGAATGGCTGGAGGTGATGGGAGGAAGCAACGATCGTTGATGGGCTCTGGACCAGGTGTGACTACAAAGGAATGAAGCATTACAAGGACAGTTGTGGGCGAATAATGCCCGTTCTGCAAAAGTATTAGCTTCAGTATCGGAGTTGTTCTATCGACAGTCCTAAGACCTCCTGAAGGCAAAGAGGGTCCGGGAGATGAGGATGCCGTTAAAGTCCAACACTGCATTCAGTGGGATCTGCATTGCCAGGATCTGGGGTTTGCACGGTTGTGGCTCGACCGGGAATTGGAAGTTCGGGTGGATTTACCTCGAATCTGTCACGAGAGTCCGATGCGCTGCCATCGGCTCATTGAGCACTGACCAAATTGACGGTCGGCAGGCTCAGTACGAAGGGCGATCGGCTAAATTATCATGAAGAAGGTTGGCCAAATCAAGTTGGGGAAATTCTTCATTGATAAACTAAATTTCTTACATAAGAGCCGATTGCTCTCAAAAGGAGGTCCTAGGGGATACATTGCCCTGTCTACGGCTACTGGCTAAGGTCCTATCTAGGGGCCATTGCTGCCCTCGTCGTCGTCGTCGTCATCGCCGTCGTCGGCACTGCTCCCAGCCGGCTCGTCGTCGCTGCTGTAGCAGCCACCGGCAGGACCCTCGTCGTCTTCGTCCTCCTCGTCAGCGTCGTCATCACTGTCGAAGTCGCTGAGGTTCCCGGGCCAAGGGCAATGGCGCTTGGCCGGCGGCTCGTCGGAAGAGTTGTCGTCTCCTTCTTCCTCCTCCTCCTCGGAGGAGGGGGCCCCGTCCCAGGGAAGGTGGTCGTCGTCGCTTTCCTCCACCGCTTCCTCATTGGCGAGGAAGCAGAGGTCGCTCTCCCCGTCGGTCAGGGACTGGTCGTCCTCTGACCAGGTAGAGAAGTCGTGGCTTGGTTCGTCCCCGGCCTCAATGGCGCGGCGGGTGTTGGCCGCATGGGCTTCATCCGGGTTCCACTCCGGTGTCGGCTCGCGGAAGGGGGAGGACTGCGCGGAAAGATCCGATGAAGAGGAAGACATGGTGGCGCAGGAGGGTTTTTTCCTTTGGAAGTGCTAGTGCAAGGGGGATGAGGAAGAGCACTACAGGAAATGGCCGAATAAAACGGGGAATATATGGTTTAATGCCTAAGCAGTTCCCGAGGACGTGGTGCCAGAACCGTCAAGTCGTGCAGAGAAGGCGAGGAGGCAAGACGTCATCATGAAGAAAACTTCGACGGTTCTGCCACGACATGACCCTTCGAAGATAGCATATGGTTTTGCAATTATCATTATCAAAACCAGGGGGGCATGTGTTACCACCCGATTTTGGCCAAATCAGGAATTGGGCCGTAAGTGAAGATGGGCTTGAAGGACGTACACGTGAAGCATCTTCGAAGCGGCCTTGCGCTGATAGTTTGGGCTAAGTGGCCCTTGTATCTGTAATATATTAGATCGCATTGTAATTTAGATTAAAGAGATAGAGTCCGGCCCGTGCACGGTTAGGTGCACGCCTCAATTAGAAAGTCCCTTGGACTATAAATATGTATCTAGGGTTATCGGAAAAGGAGGACAATCACCGTTCAACCAAAACAAACCAATCTCGGCGCATCGCCACCCCTTTCCTACGAGGGTTCTTACCGGTAAGCATCATGCTGCCTAGATCGCATCTCGCGATCTAGGCAGCGTAAGCTTAGTATTGTTCATGCGTTGCTCGTACTGAAGCCTTTTTGATGGCGAGCAATGTGGTTATCATAGATGTGTTAGGGTTAGCATTGTTCTTCACGTAATATGCTATCGTAGTGCAACCCTTGCATGTCTAGCTGCCCTTACGTCTATCCAGACGTAAGGGCAGCATCTTGCTTGATCATGCTTAGTAGATCCGATCCGTTATAGTTGCTCCCTGCATCTGCAGGGATTAGTTTAATATCTGCATAGTTAGGCCTTATGCTGGGGTCGGAGGATCCGGTAGTGCGTTAGATGCTGTTTACCGTCCCTGCGAGGGATGTTCCGGGGATCAACGTTATGTTGGTTTTTAGGCCTCTCGTAGGGGTAGTTTGCATCGTCTCTCGTAGCTGCTAGGCCCGATCGCACGTAGGACGTTCCGATTATGCGGTGAAAACCCTAAACTGTCGTGGATCGCTTCAGCTTTGTCCTGATCAAGCAGGATCCCCATGCCATTGCTAATCCATCAAGGACCATGGGGCGATCGGCTCTTTGAGCCGATCCACAGGGAAACCTGAGAGCCGATAAGGCTCGTATTTAATGTGCACGTGTCTACCATGCAGGAACAATCGAAGCACTAACACCTTCCTGACCAGGTCTAGGTCAGGTGGCACGCCCCAGCAACCGCCAGGACGCGCGCCAGAAGATTTGCGGGACGACGCGAGGTGCCAGGGATACACTAAGCGGCCCTAGGAGCCTCCCGGCTCTTCGTGTTGCTTAACCAAAGCCCGTCGGGGGGTTTTGGAGGGTAACACCATCATAACTTCATCTTGCTCAGTCGTTGTTACAAAACTTATAGCCTGCTACTATGTTGTTCATGCCAATTTTGTACTCCCTGAACATGTTGGTTTGCATGGGACTCGACAGTAGTAAGTCTGTTGTTTCATTCTAACGTGCTTTGTTATATTGGTTGTTTGTATGCGGCATGCACTCTTTGTTTGCTTATTTTGCACATTACAATGATCTTGTTATAACGACGAAATGATGATGTCTTTGTTTCAGATATAGGTGGTGCATGGACAACTTAAAAGATTGCCGAATGGCTTCATTGTATTGCTAGGTTTAATTACCATTCAATTTCTCTGGGTTCTGTAATATTTTTTCAAAGCCTTGCAGCTGATGTAATATTTAGTTAGTTTTTATAGTTCTTTCGCGCATTTTTTCTATGGTGCTTGTGGTAAGTGAGGCTATCCGACAGAAATCATGTGATGCGTAAATATTCTCACTATCTAAATCACAAATTCCCATCCCTTAAACGGCCCAATTAAGCGAAATCACATAAGTGCCGGCCCGCAAAATCCTAAAGCGCCTATTATGCCGGCATATAAACAACAACTAAACGAGTGGGCCAGCCCAGTTGATTTCTGGTGGACCCCACCGTCTAATTGGGCCGGACCACTTTCTTTAATGTGGACCCCACCCACAACAGGGCCGGCCCTGTAACAGAAAAGCGGGCCCCACAAGCTTATTGGGCCGGCCCACTAACTTGTTGGGCCAGCCCAACTACTTTTATGGTGGACCCCACTTGCTAACTGGGCCGGCCCAGTTACACGATAGGGGCCCCACATTTATAATTGGGCCAGCCCACTAACATGTTGGGCCAGCCCACTTGCTATATGGTGGACCCCACATATTAAATGGGCCGGCCCATTAACAGGAATGTGGGACCCACCTGTGTTTTGGCCCGGCCCACTATCTTGTTGGGCCAGCCCACTTGCTATATGGTGGACCCCGCACACTTAATGGGCCGGCCCTTTAACAGGAAAGTGGGACCCACCTGTGGTTTTGGCCCGGCCCACTATCTTGTTGGGCCGGCACACTCGCTATATGGTGGACCCCACATGCTAAATGGGCCGGCCCTTTAACAGGAAAGTGGGACCCACACGCTAATTGGGCCGGCCCACTAACTTCTTGGGCCGGCCCAGTTGCTCGAAGGTGGACCCCACTTGCTAAATGGGCCGGCCCAATAACAGGAAAGTGGGCCCCACATGCCTTGTGGGCCGGCCCTTTTGCCTGTTGACCGGTCAAACGAGTGCATTCGGCCCGGCCCACATGCTTAGTGGGCCGGCCCGTTTAAATTTTGACCAGTCAACCTTAGAGGTTAGGCCCGGCCCACATAACTAATGGACCAGCCCAGCTATATAGTTGACCGGTCAAACTAAGTCAGCTGGCCCGGCCCGCAAACTTAATAGGCCGGCCCGCTTAAGACGTGGCTGGCCTCGTGTGGGCCTACCATCTACCACGAGGTTTCAGCCGGTTAACGCCGTTAACTGCCAGTTAACGGCGTCTGCCACGTGTCAGTTTGCATGACGTCAGCAGTCAATGGGCTCCCGAAAACACTTGCGCAACGGTCCGATTTTCCGTGGCGGAAGGGCGCCCAAACGCGACGGACCGAAAAAAACGTCGTAGGACTTTGCCTGACGCAGTTTTGACAACAGAACCCATATCGTCGGGTTAGGCCCATAGGCGACGAAAAATACCCCTTAGTGGACGATTTTGGGACGTTGTCTATCAGAACTTTTCTTGTAGTGGTGTTTTGTGGGAGAGAGAAGGGAACGGCAGAGGAGGGAGGAAGTGGAGGGCCAGGGGGCCCCACACCTGGCCTTGGCGGGACCAGGGGGCAGCCGCGCCACCACAAGGTGTGGCCGTCCTGTGGGTCCCCCTGGGTTGCCCCAGGTGCCTCTCTACCCCTTTTCATGCGTACAAATTTTCTATACATTTTCTGGCCTTTATTTTTGAACAATTTTAAAAATTTGAATAATGATTCTATCGCAAGAAAACAATTATGGAATGTTGAAAAACAAAATCAATAAGACATTCTAATATAAAGTCAATCAATGGTACATAGGTGAAATCATAGTTTCATTCATTCAAAAATATTTTGCTAACAAGGTTGATCAAGTCTTGTTATCAAAAAAAATTATATGAAGCAAAACCTTGCATTTCACACAATGATTATGTTACCTCAATCTCGACGGGAATAGTTCCAATCATGACAATATTATTCTCCTTCTTTGGCTTGGGAAAAGACAAATGAAATTCCCCAATTTGGATAGTATCAACATTAACAATTGAGTTTAGACCATAATTCACATCAATCTTCTTGGCAAAATAAACCGTATGCTCTTTGTCATCAACATTGAAAGTTACTTTTCCTTGGTTGCAATCAATAACAGCCCTTGTAGTGTTAAGAAAAGATCTCCCTAGAATAATAGACATATTATCATCTTCCGGCATTTCCAACACAACAAAGTCAGTTAATATCATACAATGATGAGCAACTTGAACAGGAACATCCTCACATATACCAACAGGAATAGTAGTAGACTTATCAGCCATTTGCAAGGATATATCACTTGGTATTAATTTTTCTAGATCAAGTCTTCTATAGAGAGAAAAAAGCATAACACTAACTCCTGCTCGCAAATCGCATAAAGCAGTTCTAACATAATTATTTTTTATGGAGCATGGAATAGTGGGTATACCTGGATCACCAAGCTTCTTTGGAACCTTACTATTAAAAGAGTAATTAGCGAGCACAGTGGAAAATTCCTCATTTGGAATCTTCTTTTATGAGAGACAATATCTTTCATATACTTTGAATAAGGAGGCAATTTAATAGCATCAGTCAAAGGAATTTGCAAAAACAAAGGTTTCATCCATTCACATAGCTTGTTATAATGTTCTTCCTCCTTTGATTTATGTTTCTTATCAGGAAAAGGCATTGGTTTTTGCACCCAAGGTTCTCTTTCACTACCATGTTTAATAGCAATAAAATCTTCTGTAGTGTATTTTGTATTCTTAGTATGCTTTTCAGCTTCCTCTTTAATTTCTTCTTTATCGGAAGCATTATTTTTATCATTACCACTTTCAGTTTCAGCATCAAAATAGATATACTATTAGGATCCTTAGCAGGTCAGAGGATTCTACAATATTTTTATGTTTCTTTTTATTTTTCTTAGACTTAGTCCTAGTATCATCAACTCGTTGAGAATCTTGTTCAATTCTTTTTGGATGCCCTTTAGGGTATAGAGGATCTTGAGTAGAAACACCACTTCTAGTTCTTATTTCATAAGCATATTTTTCTCTAGAAGCATTAACCAGCAAATATTTTTTGCACTTTAGTGAGCTGATCAATTTGAGTTTGAACCATATGAAAATGTTTAACAAGCATTTTAACATCATTAGAGGTTCTTTGCACAATATCATGCAAATTATTGATAGCTCTAGAATTATCCATTAAGTGATGTTCCACTCTCTTATTAAAATTATCTCACTTAACAATATAATTATCAAATTCATCTAAGCATTGATCAGGAGGTTTAGAGTAGGGAATATCTCTATTATCAAAGCGTTGAGCCTCAATAGTTGAAGAACGAGGGATTGGCTTACATAATTCTTCTATAGGTGGTACATTCTTCACATCTTCAGATTTAATACCCTTCTCCTTAAGAGATTTCTTGGCTTCCCTCATCATTTAATTCAATCATTCCCCTTTTCTTCGGTGTTGGTATTGGCTCCGGTGTAGTCCAATCATCATAATTCTTGCTTATTTTTGCCAATAATTCCCCAGCTTCAGCCGGAGTTCTTTTCCTGAAAACACAACCAGCACAACGATCCAGGTATGTCCTAGATTCAACAGTTAGTCCATTATAAAATATATCAAGGAGTTCATTTTTAGCTAACGGATGTTTAGGTAATGTTCTAATTAAAGAACAAAATCTTGCCCATGATTCAGGCAATTTCTCTCCCTCTACCTGCACAAAGTCAAAGATTTTCTGCAAAGCAGCATGTTGAGCACTACCAGGGAAATATTTCAGAAAAAAGGCATTAACCAAACCAGTAGGACTATCAATAGATCCAGGAGACAAATTATCATACCAAATTTTAGCTGCTCCTTTTGTCGTCGTGGTGGAACGGCAGATGCCATAGGATGGCTTAAGTTGGGGCCGAATGTGCGCTAGAGGATTCGGGGGAGGGTTTTGTTAACAGGAGAAGTGGAAAAGAAACCGAAATATATTGATGAACTTGGCCCTTGGCCAGAGGTTGAAGACAGTACGGTACAGGACCTGAGTTCCTAGCTGCTAAACTGCCTAACTTCTCTCTAGTTCTTTGTGTCTCCCGCGCAGGGGTGTGCCCCCTCTCCTTATATAGGGGAGAGGGTGGCTTACAAGGGAAGAAACCCTAATGGAATCTTTGATGAGCTAAGCTACTTTATAAAGCTTCTTTGGCCTTGGTGACACCGGTTCTGTCTTTAATCAGGGAGTGATGACCTCGTCTGGTATCTTTTACGTCACCTTCTGCTTTGGCGCCAGGGCTTCTATTAAAGCTGAAACGCTTCGCTCATCCTTTTCCTTTTGTCCTTGGTGGAATCTTTGACCAGAATGCCGACATGCTACAGTTGAACCTATACCGGTGCTCCGGTATCTTTACCTTGGAGCTCCTGCATCTCGTGTTTACTATATCCCGGCATACCCCTCTCTGGGATACCGGTTTGTCTTAACTTAGTACAATTTTCTTAAGCTTGGTCACCCGAATTAATCTCTAATCTGGTACATTAATGTCTAAATATGGCAAGTTTGCCAGGCTATTGGCCTACCGGGGGCCATCCCCCCGACATTAGTCCCCGAAGCTGGTATAGTCCGGAGGATTCTATCCGATGGGCTATGCCAGGTTCTCACTCCAAACGTACCGGATTAATCTTTTCGGTTCCATTTCATATATCCCCGGCGTCTTTGCTGGACTCACCTTAACTTACCGATCTCAACGAAGCTTCCTGGCATCTTTTACCGGTTGCTTTGCCATTAAAACTTCCTCGGCGAAGTCGAGAATAAATTGAAAATCACGCTTGGCAGTGACATGCGCACTGTGCCTAACGCGCCAGTGTCAGGCGTCAAATCCCTCGTCTCCCGCGCGCAGTTAATGCGTCACACTGGATCCGTGTGGCCCTCCATGTCACTACAAGAAATCTGCCATAATATGACGTTTTTTTATGACTGGAAATCAAAATGTCATAGCTTTATGACGTTCCTAGCTTTGACCGTCCTTGGCCACTCCGGGGGGGGCAAAACCCTAGAAAATCGTGACGTTATTGGGCAAAAACGTCATTGGCAATTTAGGTCAAAACGTCATTAGCAAAATTAAGTGGCCTACGACGTTTTCCCAATGCCGATTGCGACAAATCAATAGCGTCATTGGCATTTGGCTCAATACAATTGTATGTGTTTGGCTGCCATATCATCCATTTTGCCTATGTGTCCCTTTTCGGGTCCCACGCGCCTCACACGTGTCACTGGAAGCAACTGGCTTGAACTAACTGACATGTAGGACCAACTGATACTTGTGGGACAAAGGCGTCTTGTTATTTTTTTTCTCTGTGCCGTCCACCATTTTAATGGGCTACTGGTGATATCCTCCTCTTTTGGGCTGTCCTCTACTAGGCTGCTGGCCTACCCCACGACGGCCCATCCGGTGGTTGAATTGCTAGCCCGACGGCCCATCCGGGGGTTGAATTGCTGGCCCGACGGCCCATCCGGGGTTGGAGTGGCTCCCGATGGAAATAACTGGCAAATATTGCGTTTGCGGGGACTCGAACCCTCGACCTGGCGCTGCCGCACTACCACTCCCTACCGCTTTGCTACAATAGTGTTGTTGACCAAAGTATGGTTGTCCATGTATATAGACATGATAGACCAATCAGTTGTCTTCAAAATCTCTCCACCTCGACCAAAATCCCTCCGACCAGGTGCATCTAGCTAGGGTTCCTCCTCCGACCAAAATCCCTCCGACCAGGTGCATCTGTTGCATGGCGGCGCAGTTCCCAGCCTGCTCGGGCAGTTCTTCTAGGTCAGGAGCGTCGTCGCGTCACCGGCGGCGGCCGGGCACGCCCATCCCGTATCGGCAGCGGCCATTCGATTATGAGCCCGCCGACGTATGTGACTGTGGCGAGAAGATGCCGCAATGGATTTCTTGGAGTGATCCGAATCCTGGGAGAAGATACCGGAACTGCAAAATTCGCTCGGTTAGTCTTCGAGCACGCCCCCCCCCCCGCCCCCATTCTGAATTTCCTGGAGCCCGCCGTCTTCTGAAGTTTCTTTTCTACTATGCCTTACTTATCCTCTTTTGTTCTTCATCTGTCAGATTGCTGGTGGAATAGGGTGTAAAGTGTTTAAGTGGATTGATGATCCGCTGGATGCACGTCACAAAGAGTTAGTTCGTGATCTGCGTGATGCTGTTTGGGATCGAGATGAAGAAATTGAGAGGCTCCAGGTAGAAATTGAGAGGCTCCAGGAAGAAAAGTTTCTGCTTGCTGCAAGGAAACAGAGCAACCCTGAACCAAAGAAAATGAGAGGCTTCATGGTTTGGGTGCTATCTGTAGCTTTTGTCATCTGTTGTACAGGTGATGTGTAGGAACTGAAATTAGGGTGAATTCAGTGATCTGTTGGTCAGGAGGAGAAGAAGCTAGAGTATATGCTAGAGTTATTGTGTTGTAATTCCAAACATTTGTCTGTTCGTGCCACAATGTTTAGTTCCTGAATTTGAACCATGTCTATGTATGTGTGCAATTCTGTTTAGTTGAAAATGTGTTCTGTTGAAAATGAGTTCTGTTGAAAATGTATACGGCGGCGCCGCCCATATATGGTCGCCGGCGTCAGCCATGCACGGCGGCGCCGCCCATATATGGTCGCCGGCGTCAGCCATGTATTGAAAAAATTGGGCATGGATTCCCCTAAAAATTGGGCATGGATTCCCCAAAAAAATTGGGCACAAATTCTGGGAACAAAAAGCTGACATATTCAACATAAATTCTGGGAAAAACAAGCTGGCATGTTCAACACAAATTCTGGGCCAAACAACCTGACACATAATCTGAAATAAACTGACATTACACAAACTACAGATTCAAACTGCTATTCATCCATTACACAAACTACAGATTCAAACTGCTATTCATCTTCTTCGGAAACTGGACGATTCCTAGTCCTATTTCCTCCATCATCACCATCATCACTGCAATATTGGTACATTGTCAGATCAACCTCCTCGATTTCTTCAGGCACAACCTCCTTGCTCCGTTTCTTCAGTTTGTCCACAATGACTTTTTCAAGTAGCACACGTTCCTGGTCACTTCTCGTCCTACTCCGTGCAGTGCCTTCTTTTTCTTGCACATGAACTTGACTGGAATCTTCATCTTGATATGATAGTACAGCAACACCGGGTCCCTGTTCATTTTCTTTTACACTCCATAGATGTCTATGGTGAAATTTCTGCACAACTTGCCATTTTCCTTTCAACTTAGTGTCTGGCACATAAAAGACCTTGGTTGCTTGTGATGTCAGAATGAAAGGATCAGTCTTGTACCAAAACTTTTCTGTGTTAACACTCTTGAAGTGTCCATCATCGTCGAATCCGGGTTTCCTACCACCAAGGTCAAACCAGTCACACCGGAAGAGGACAACTGACCGATGGACGCCACCGCTGGAGTTGTATTGCAATCTGATGATGGATTTCAGCTGACCAAAGAAGTCAATGTTGTTGCCATCATGATCTCCCTCAGAAACGATTCCACTATTTTGTGTCTTTCTGTTCTTCTCGGGTCAACAGTATGGTACCGAACACTGTCAACAACACATGCCGAATATAGTCTCACTCTAAAATCTGGTTTGCATGCCAAAGCATAGAGATCAGGACAGACATCATTTCGCATTTTTCCAATCTGCAAAAAATCAACCAGGGGGTGAGTAACACACACAGAAAATTTATATCATGAACTTTTCCAATCTTCAGAAATAAACCAGCTAAAGATCTCACATGAGTCTGAAACCATCTAGCAAAGTTCTTGGCAAGCCATCTATCAACATTGATCTGACCACCTCGTTGGTTCAACTCTTGTTTGCACAGGCTGGAATGGCAACAGAAAATAGATCCTAATTATTATTTGGACATGCTGCAATAACCTATCTATATATGGGGATGAAGAGAAACATACTCGATGTATGGATCAACCTCAGGGAAACTTCGGAGCACATACCACACCATGTTGTCATAGTCCTCACCTGCATACACATATTGAGAGGCTCCAATAAATTTCACACCGTGTTTGAAAACAGACAGATCACCAATATGTGAATCATCCCGCTCCGGATTTCTACTTGGACGGTTGAATCTTGTTTCAACATCGTCGAAGTATCTCGAGCAAAATGGCAGGCACTCATCAACAATATATGCTTCGGCAATCGATCCCTCCGGCCTGGCATTGTTCCGGACATAACGCTTCAATGTTAGCAACCTTCTTTCGACTGGGTACATCCAACCGTAATGCACTGGGCCTCTAAGCCTTGCCTCTTTTGGTAAATGGATGGCCAAATGCACCATCACGTCGAAGAAAGATGGGGGGAAGATCTTCTCAAGTTTGCAAAGAATAACTACGATTTCCTTTTCAAGTCTGTCCAGAACGTCTCTCTTCAGTGTTTTGCAGCACAGCTCTCTAAAGAAATTTCCAAGCTCAGCAACCGCTTCATATATGTCTTCATGGATTGTTCCTCGAAGGCCAGCCGGTAAGATCCTTTGAAGCAATATATGACAGTCATGAGTCTTCAGCCCTTGAAGCTTGCACTTATCAGAAGCAACACACTTGGATATGTTAGACGCGTACCCATCTGGAAACCTCACAGCTTTTATGAATTCACAAAAAGCAATTTTTTCTTGTTTACTCATTGTATACCACGCCTGTGGCATCTCAAAAGAGTCAGCTGAAACAGGCTGCAAATGCAAGTCACGTCTTATGCCCATGTCTTCCAAATCAAGCCTTGAATTGACAGTGTCTTTGGTCTTGCCTTGTATGTTCATGAAAGTACCAATCAAATTGTCACAGATGTTTTTCTCGATGTGCATTACATCGAGATTATGCCTCAGCTTTAGATCTTCCCAGTATGGCAAGTCCCACAAACATGATCTACGGCTCCAACACTGACCGTCCTCACGTTTCCTTTTCTTCTGAAGCTTGCCTGGTATCACATCTCTAACCCTATGAAGCTGTTGCTTCAGCTCTTCTGGAGTGAATTCCGCTGGCTTCTCACGGCTTTCAGAAGCACCATCGAATTCTTTGCTATTTCTCCAAGGATGGTGCCGAGGTAGCCAACGGCGGTGCCCAATAAAGCAGATTTTGTTCCTTAATTTCTTGGAGCAATTCTCTTTGTCACAACGCACACATGCCTGGTAACCAGCTGTGGCCCTCCCTGACAATGTGTGCAAAGGTTTGATAATCATGAATACACCATAAGATTGCAGCACGGAGATCAAGCTTGTCTGGACTATTGGCATCATATGATTTTACACCTTTCCAGAGCTCCTGTAGCTCTTCCATCAAAGGCTCCATGAAGACATCAAAATCTTTTCCTGGAGAGGATGGACCAGGGATTAGCAATGCAAGCATGAAGTTGGACTGATCCATACATGCCCACGGCGGAAGGTTGTATGGCACCACGAATACAGGCCACATGTTGTAGGAGTTGCTCATATTCCCGTAGGGATTAAAACCATCTGTGGCAAGTCCAAGCCTTATGTTCCTGGCATCAGCGGCAAAGTCTTTATGAATATTGTCAAAATCCTTCCATGCATCCCCGTCTGCTGGATGACTGAGATCATTCTCCACGTCTTGCCGCTTCAGTTTGTGCCACTCTACTTCCTTTGATTGCTCCTTTGAAAGAAACATTCTTTGCAGCCTTGGAATCAATGGGAAGTGCCTCAGCACCTTCTCTGGGATCTGTCTCCTACCATCAGCATCTTTCCATCTGGAGGCTTTGCACTTGGGGCAATTATTCTCCTTGGCATAATCCTTCCGGAACAATACACAGTTATTCGGGCACACATGGATACTATCATAACCAAGTCCCAACCTGCCGATTATGCTAAGTGCCTCCTCGTATGACTTTGGTATTGAGCTAGTAGGGTATTGCAAGGCCAAAATCAGGAGTATCGCGTTGAATCCAACGTTGCTAATCCGGTAGTACGACTTGGCCTGAAGTAACTTGACTGTGAGTGAAAACCTTGACATTGTACCCCCATCGCTGGCTGCGCGCTTGGCTTCCTCTATCAACTCAGCAAATATAGTGTCCTTTCCAGCACCTTGCGGTTCTGACTTGTACAAATCAGCAAGCAGATCAGGAATTCTATCATCTTCGTAACCATCTTCCTCTTGAAAACCAAAATAGTGTGCCTCTGCATCACCTCCACCAACATGGTGTGCCCCTGCATCACCTCCATGTCCAGCCTCAGGTTCACCTCCATGTCCAGCCTCAGGTTCACCTCCATGTCCATGTCCGACTTCAGGTGCACCTCCTTGTCCTCCATGTCCAGCTTCAGGTACAGGATGTAATGGTCCTCCATGGAAGACCCATCGGTCATAAGTGCTTGCCATCCCAAAAAGAAGCAAAGGAGCCTCTACTACATCTAGAGGTTTTGTGCACCGGTTAAGACAGCTACGACATGGGCACAGCACCTGATCATCATTGGCAGCACTCAAGCGAACAAACTGCATAAACTCTGCCACTCCCTTTGTGTGTTCAGGGGAAAGCCTTCTAATTCTTGTTGTAATCCAGCGTATGTCCATCTGCGGAAGAACAAAATGATGCAATTAGCACACACCTAACTGTACAGCAGTTCCAATTTCAAGCAATGCACAGCAGTTCAATTCGATTTTGTGAACTGATGAATAAGAACAGATTGAGAGGGGAGAGATGAGAGGGGTGCAGACCGGGAGATGCAGAGGGGCTCGTCGTGGGAGAGGGCCGGGGCTCGTCCTGGAGAGGGACGGGGCTCATCCTGGAGAGGGCGAGGGGCTCGTCCTGGAGAGGGCGAGGGGCTCGTCCTGGAGAGGGCGAGGGGCTCGTCCTGGAGAGGGCGAGGGGCTCGTCGTCGGCGAGGGCGAGGGGCTCGTCGTCGGCGAGCCAGATGGACAGCACATCCCTTGCTCGGACGCAGCGCTGGCACACCCACCACTGCCGTCACCTCGGATCACAGAGATCACTTATGTGAACTGACGAAGAAGAACAGATCGAGAGGGGAGAGATGAGAGGGGTGCAGACCGGGAGATGCCCCACCAGAGGGCTCGTCGTCGGAGAGGGCCGGGGCTCGTCGTCGGAGAGGGACGGGGCCGGTGACCACCGCCACCGCCGCCGCCGAGTTGCAGAGGGAGTTGGATTCGAATTTCTGCTAGGTTATCGGAGGGAGTTGGATTCGGAAGGGATATTTGGGCCTCTCCTGGGCGCCAAAAAAAATCAAAAAGTGTGAGGGCTGGGAGTCGAACCCAGCACCTCTAGATGTGTCAACGTGCCAGTTAACCAGTGGAGCTATTGGAGAGATCTTGTCAGCTTACCATCCTTTATCCTTTACATAGTGGAACTAAGGCAACTTTTTTTTATAGTTGTGGATATGATCTTGTTACATAATCTATCAGAGGGGATACTGATTTAGGACAACAGTTAATTTGTACAGGAGCATTAGCTAAGCAACAGGCTAATATATGACTAATAATTAATTACGGCTAGCAAACTATATATATCTATATATACTCCAGCATATATAGACCACCAAAAGCACATTATATTACACATATATAGTGCAGCCTTGAGCTCAATAACATAGTACCAAAAGGACACGTTAATTATAGATACTACCGAGGAGGTTCAACGCTCATTTACTTGAGCACATTACATCGACCAACAGGCCATTAGATAGTACCAGATCGATCGATAAGAGGTTCAACGCTCATTTTACTTGAGCTCATACACACATATATATAGTACTACTAGCTTAATTAGAGAGGTTTAGCCTGCTAGCTCATTTCTCGAGCTTCCTGACATACAACTTGAGACCGCCCCGGGCGCGAATGCGGAACCAAAACACAAAGATATCATTTGCCTTCATCTTGCTCTTCCGCACCACAACACTCCAGTTTGTTGTGATCACTGCACCGTCAAACTTCCCTTTGCCCTGGAAAATCCTCACTTTCACACCATGTCTCTCACTGTAAGAGACAAGAAAGTCATTGTCTGGAAGCTGCATATTCATCGAGATGTACTGCTGGGTAAACTTCCGGTTGAAGTACTGCAGATTATAAGATGCAAAACTTCGTTCAGATGAAGTAATTGTCAACATATAAAGATGCAAAAACATCCTTGAGATGGAGTAATTATTTACCATTCTGGAGGAACTGCCTTCCACGTAACTTGCACTCTTTATAGTGCACACATAAAAAGGAATTGCGGGGCGCTTTTGGTCAACAAGATATCTCAGGGTTTCAACTTGTGTAGGATTCATTTCCACTAGATTGGGATACATGCAAAAGTCATCCCATTCCTCACCTGCCTCTATCCTGGGACCTACATATAAGGAAACCAGGGAATAAGGCCTAGTTTAAAGTTTTCCTAAAACTGAAGTATATCAAACCAACAGTATTTATAGAAACTGAAGTATTCCTTGAATGCTACAAATTGACTAGCTATTATGCCAAACCGAGACTAATTAAGCATTTGAACTATATCCTGCATCTATAAGTACTATATATATATTTTACCTCGACGAGTCAGATGGACATCAGCAGGAGGAGGAGGAGCAACTTCCTCATGATCAGCTGCACAATCCATTGCTGCAGCATCATCAGCTTTCTCTTGCTTGACATGAACCCTATCTAGAGCACCATCCTCACCTTCGGAGGATGAGCTGATGTCGATGGTCTCAACGGCCTTCTTGGATGGGACCAAAATGGAAACTTCATAGTCATTGGGGTCCATGGTGTCGACCTAATAACAAGCAGTGAACAATTTGAGAACTATGAAACTATTAATTACACATTAATTAAAACTAAGTTGGGATGTTTAGTTTCAGATTGACATTCGCACTAGCAGCACTACACATGTTTTGAATCAATCTAAACCAGGAAAATCTACTCTAGCACTAGAATCTACTTTGAATCGATCAAACCCTAGGAAAATCGCCGCTCGGACAAAAAAAATCCAATTAAAATCCCCCGAGATTAAGTACGGCAAACCCTAGAAAATCCCCCGCTCATCCCCCAAATTAACCTGAGCTTCGGCCGACGGAGGCAGTGGAGCTTCGGCCGACGGAGCTTGACGGAGCTGCTTGACGGAGCTTCGGCCGACGGAGTTGGGAGAGGAAGAGGCGGCAGTGGCGGCTTGGTTGGGAGAGAGAGTGAGACAGGGGAGAAAGTTGCTTTTGGTAATTTTATGGGGACATTTTGGGGTGGGTGGGGCAAAATGGCACCCACTGACGTGTGGGGCCATCTAGCAGTAGATACCACTGGGTTGGGCCATTTCCGGTAATTTTATGTGGATTAGGGGCCAGCAGGTAAAATGGAACCCTCATTCTCTGTTTTTACTAATTATAATAAATCAGAAATTCCCTCCTCCGCCTCTCCGCTTCTTGACGGTTCCACTCCGCTTCTTGCCGGTTCCACTCCCACTAGACGAAAAACCCTCCTCCGCGCCAAGACGCTTCTGCCTCGCCGCTTCTGCCTCCTCCGCCGCTTCCTCCTCCGCCGCTTCTGCCTCCTCCGCGCCATGGACGCTGCTTCTTCTTCCTCTTCCTCTGTTCCGCTGCAGCCCATTACTCAGATCAGGACCTTCACCGTCCATGGTGGCAAGGAGATCGAAGTTGTCTACACAAACGAGGAGGAGACGATGAGAAAGTACCTGAAGATGTACGCGCAGTGGTATGCGGAAGAAGAAGAGAACAAATTTGTAGGATTGGATCTCGAGTACACTCGGGAGGACCCCAACCACGAAGAAGACAACTACCTCGCCGTCGCTCAACTGTGCATGAGGAACCACGTCCTCGTCTGCCACTTTTCTGGTTTGTAGACCTTAATCTTGCTCTGATTTACTTAATGTTGCTCTGATTTTGTTAATCTTGCTCAGATTTTAGTTAATCGCTAGTGCATGATGAACCAAGTCACCCTCGAGTGCTCTGTTTTAGTTAATCTTGATCTGTTTTAGTTAATCTCGAGTGCTCTGCTTTCTCTGTTTGAGAGAAAATTGCAACTCACATGCACCATAATTCGCAAGGCAGTTTCAAGAATATGGGATTGTGCATTTTATTGAAAGAAATTGTGGAGAGGGGAATTCTTGTGTTAATGAACCGTGTACTTAGCTATATGATGTTGAATTGTGAATTTAGTTTCAGACCGAGTCATATTTCTGTGTTTTCTAACTGCGAATTCGTGCAACAACAAGTTACAAATTGGTTCATTTGGCCTAGGTGCAACAAATTAAACTACAAACCGTGCTAGCTGCAAAACTAGTTTTGTTTCTGTGTTTTGTGTAACAAAAGCCACAAAGCATGGTGTCCTGATCTTGCAGATTGAATCTATCCATATGCTCATCTAGCATGTACTAGATTTCATTATACCAAATTAATTATCACAAAGCAAATTTCCGGAGTCCTGATCTTGCATTTAATAGACTTTTGTTAGTTTCAAAATTATATGATGCAAAATGATATTTCAATGACTAAAAAATTTGCACTTGCACATTTCATAAAAGTGTTGGTTATGCATTCTTTTAGTACCAAATGGATTATGACTAGATAATTTTCAGACTCTTGATCATGCACTATACTAAACTTATGTCAATTTTATTCAAGTTATGAGATTGCATAGACTAAACATTCGTATTCCCAAATTTTATTCAAGTGTTGATCTCGCAAGTACTAAATTTTTGCATCAAATTGAATCTATCCATATGCTCATCTAGCATGTACTGGATTTCATTATACCAAATTAATTATCACAAGCAAATTTCCGGAGTCTTGATCTTGCATTTAATAGAATTTTGTTAGTTTCAAAATTATATGATTGATACGTCTCCAACGTATCGATAATTTCTTATGTTCCATGCTACTTTATTGATGATACCTACATGTTTTATGCACATTATATGTCATATTTATGCATTTTCTGGAACTAACCTATTAACAAGATGCCGAAGAGCCAGTTGCTGTTTTCTGCTGTTTTTGGTTTCAGAAATCCTAGTAAGGAAATATTCTCGGAATTGGACGAAACTTTCGCCCAGGGTCCTATTTTTGCACGAAGCTTCCAGAAGACCGAAGAGATAACAAAGTGGGGCCACGAGGCAGCCAGGGGATAGGGCGGCGCGGCCCAGGCCCTGGCCGCGCCGGCCTGCCCCCTGGGCCCCTCGTGTGGCCCCCCGCGTTGCCCTTCCGCCTACTTAAAGTCTCCGTCGCGAAACCCCCAGTACCGAGAGCCACGATACGGAAAACCTTCCAGAGACGCCGCCGCCGCGAATCCCATCTCGGGGGATTCAGGAGATCGCCTCCGGCACCCTGCCGGAGAGGGGATTCATCTCCCGGAGGACTCTACACCGCCATGGTCGCCTCCGGAGTGATGAGTGAGTAGTTCACCCCTGGACCATGGGTCCATAGCAGTAGCTAGATGGTCGTCTTCTCCTTGTTGTGCTTCATTGTTGGATCTTGTGAGCTGCCTAACATGATCAAGATCATCTATATGTAATTCTATATGTTGTGTTTGTCGGGATCCGATGGATAGAGAATACTATGATTATGGTGATTATCAATCTATTGTTTATGTGTTGTTTATGATCTTGCATGCTCTCCGTTATTAGTAGAGGCTCTGGCCAAGTTTTTACTATTAACTCCAAGAGGGAGTATTTATGCTCGATAGTGGGTTCATGCCTTCATTGACACCTGGGACAGTGACAAAAAGTTCTAAGGTTGTGATGTGCTGTTGCCACTAGGGATAAAACATTGATTCTATGTCTAAGGATGTAGTTGTCGATTACATTACGCACCATACTTAATGCAATTGTCTGTTGCTTAGCAACTTAATACTGAATGGGGTTCGGATGATAACCTGAAGGTGGACTTTTTAGGCATAGATGCAGTTGGATGGCGGTCTATGTACTTTGTCGTAATGCCCAATTAAATCTCACTATATTTATCATATCATGTATATGCATTGTTATGCCTTTCTCTATTTGTCAATTGCCCGACTGTAATTTGTTCACCCAACATGCTTTATCTTATGGGAGAGACACCTCTAGTGAACTGTGGACCCCGGTCCTATTCTTTACATAGCATACAATCTACTGCAATTGTGTTTACTGTTTTCTTTGCAAACATCTTCCACTCGATACGTTTAATCCTTTGTTACAGCAAGCCGGTGAGATTGACAACCTCACTGTTTCGTTGGGGCAAAGTACTTTGGTTTTGTTGTGCAGGTTCCGCGTTGGCGCCGGAATCCCTGGTGTTGCGCCGCATCACATTTCGCGACCATCAACCTTCAACGTGCTTCTTGGCTCCTACTGGTTCGATTAAACCTTGGTTTCATACTGAGGGAAACTTGCTTCTATACGCATCATACCTTCCACTTGGGGTTCCCAACGGACGTGTGCATCTACGCGTATCAATGATGCAAAATGAAATTTCAATGACTAAACAAATGCACTTACACGCTGCAAGGGGAGTCTCCACTTCTCAATCTCTCTACTTTGTTTTTGTCTTGCTTTATTTTATTTACTACTTTGTTTGCTGCACTAAAACAAAACAAAAAAAAATTAGTTGCTAGTTTTACTTTATTTACTGTCTTGCTCTCTATATCAAAAACACAAAAAAATTAGTTACTTGTCTTTACTTTATTTGCCTAGTTTACTTTATTGCTGTTATCATGAGTAATCCTGAAGTTGAAGTTCGTTCTTTTAAGCAACAAGGTGGAGAAAGTTTTAAAGATGCTTGGTATAGAATTAGTAATGCTCATCAAAGGTGCATTAAGAAACACTCCACCACTATCCTTCTTAGGAACTTTTATGTTGGTTTATCTAGTTGGAATAGATATGTTCTTGATACTCTTTCAGGAGGTAATTTCCTAGGTACTCCCGCTTTAGAAGCTAGTTGCATCATTGAGAGTCTAGTTGGAATACCACCTGTTAATGAAGTTAAAATTGAAATCTCTCTTGAGGATGTTATGAAAAAATTGGAAACCATAGAGAAAAATTTTCCAAGTATTGAAACTAAATTGGAAATGTTATTGGATAAAACTGATGAACTTGATAAATCCCTAGGAGGAATTGATGAAAGAATTAGTGTCCTAGGAACTTGTGTTGTCCATGATAATCAAACCAATAGGATTGATGAACTTGAAAAGGCTATGGGAACCTTGGGTTCAACCTTTTCTTCTCTCAAGTATAATGAGAAAGCTTATGTGGGTAAAGAGCAAAAATTCATGTACGCCTCTAAAGTACCTAAACAAAAGAATTATTATAGGCCTAAAATTTCTAAAACCCCTAGCACCACCATAGAGAATTTAGATAATGGAGCACCTAAAGTACCCTCTGCAACAAGTTGTGTTTGCATGAAAAATAATGATGTTGATGCTTTTACTCTCGATGTTACTTGATTTGCACTTTCTGCGCCTAGCTGAAAGGCGTTAAAGAAAAGCGCTTATGGGAGACAACCCATGTTTTTACTACAGCAATTTTTTGTTTTGTTGAGTCTTGGAAGTTGTTTACTACTGTAGCAACCTCTCCTTATCATGTTTTTGTGCCAAGTAAAGTTTCTATGTCAAAGTTGATGTTATATTTGGGATCGCTGCGCAGAAACAGCATTGCTGTCTGTCACGAATCTGGGCACAGTTCTCTGTAGAAAATTCGAAAAGATCTGCCAATTTACGAGCGTGATCCTCAGATATGTACGCAACTTTTATTAGTTTTGAGTTTTTCCATTTGAGCAAGTCTGGTGCCAGCTTTAAATTTGTCTTTACGGACTGTTCTGTTTTTGACAGATTCTGCCTTTTATTTCGCATTGCCTCTTTTGCTATGTTGGATTTATTTCTTTGATCCACTAATGTCC
Source organism: Lolium perenne (assembly GCF_019359855.2). NCBI lineage: Eukaryota > Viridiplantae > Streptophyta > Magnoliopsida > Poales > Poaceae > Lolium > Lolium perenne. The sequence continues at coordinate 107,050,686 of NC_067248.2, forward strand.
AGTAGCATTATGCAATGTCCAGAAGTGAAAATAATGATTGTGTCACCTCTGAATGTGTGAATTATTAATTGTGCACTAACCCTCTAATGAGTTTGCTTGAAGTTTGGTGTGAAGGAAGTTTTCAAGGGTCAAGAGAGGAGAATGATATACTATGATCAAGAGGAGTGAAAGCTCTAAGCTTGGGGATGACCCCGTGGTTCACCCCTGCATATTTTAAGAAGACTCAAGCGTCTAAGCTTGGGGATGCCCAAGGCATCCCCTTCTTCATCGACAACATCATCAGGTTCCTCCCCTGAAACTATATTTTTATTCAATCACATCTTGTGTTCTTTACTTGGAGCGTCGGTTTGTTTTTTTTGTTTTTGTTTGAATAAGATGGATCCTAGCATTCACTTTGTGGGAGAGAGACACGCTCCGCTGTTGCATATGGACACATGTGTCCTTAGGCTTTACTCATAATGTTCAAGGCGAAGTTTCTTCTTCGTTAAATTGTTATATGGTTGGAATTGGAAAATGCTACATGTAGTAATTCTAAAATGTCTTGGATAATGTGATACTTTGCAATTGTTGTGCTCATGTTTAAGCTCTTGCATCATATGATTTGCACCCATTAATGAAGAAATACATAGAGTTTGCTAAAATTTTATTTGCATATTTGGTCTCTCTAAGGTCTAGATAATATCTAGTATTGAGTTTTGAACAACAAGGAAGACGGTGTAGAGTCTTATAATGTTTACAATATGTCTTTTATGTGAGTTTTGCTGCACTTGTTCATCCTTGAGTTTGCTTCAAATAACCTTGCTAGCCTAAACCTTGTATCGAGAGGGAATACTTCTCATGCATCCAAATCCTTGAGCCAACTACTATGCCATTTGTGTCCACCATACCTACCTACTACATGGTATTTCTCCGCCATTCCAAAGAAAATTGCTTGAGTGCTACCTTTAAAATTCCATCATTCGCCTTTGCAATATATAGCTCATGGGACAAAATAGCCTTAAAAACTATCGTAGTATTGAATATGTACTTATGCACTTTATATTTTATTAAGTTGCTTGTTGTGCGATAACCATGCTTCTGGGGAACGCCATCAACTATTGTTGAATATCATGTGAGTTGCTATGCATGTCCGTCTTGTCTGAAGGATCTATCATTTTAGTGGTTGGAGCATGCAAAATTGTTAGAGAAGAACATTGGGCCGCTAACTAAAGCCATGAATCATGGTTGAAGTTTCAGTTTTGGACATATATCCTCAATCTCATATGAGAATAATAATCATTGCTACATGCTTATGCATTTAAGAGGAGTCCATTATCTGTTGTCCATGTTGTCCCGGTATGGATGTCTATGTTGAGAATAATCAAAAGCGAGAAATCCAAAATGCGAGCTTTCTCCTTAGACCTTTGTACAGGCGGCATGGAGGTACCCCTTTGTGACACTTGGTTGAAACATGGCATGCAAAGATCCGGTAGTCCAAGCTAAGTAGGACGAGGTGCGGGCACTATTAGTATACTATGCATGAGGCTTGCAACTTGTAAGATATAATTTACATAACTCATATGCTTTATTACTACCGTTGACAAAATTGTTTCATGTTTTCAAAATAAAAGCTCTAGCACAAATACAGCAATCGATGCTTTCCTCTTTGAAGGACCATTCTTTTACTTTTATTGTTGAGTCAGTTTACCTATCTCCCTCCACCTTAAGAAGCAAACACTTGTGTGAACTGTGTATTGATTCCTACATACTTGCATATTGCACTTGTTATATTACTTTATGTTGACAATATCCATGAGATAAACATGTTATAAGTTGAAAGCAACCGCTGAAACTTAATCTTCCTATGTGTTGCTTCAACACCTTTACTTTGATTTATTGCTTTATGAGTTAACTCTTATGCAAGACTTATTGATGCTTGTCTTGAAGTACTATTCATGAAAAGTCTTTGTCATATGATTCACTTGTTTACTCATGTCATTACCTTTGCTTTGATCTCTGCATTCATTACATATGTTTACAAATAGTATGATCAAGATTATGATGGCATGTCACTTCAGAAATTATCTTTGTTATCGTTTTACCTGCTCGGGACGAGCAGAACTAAGCTTGGGGATGCTGATACGTCTCCAACGTATCGATAATTTCTTATGTTCCATGCTACTTTATTGATGATACCTACATGTTTTATGCACATTATATGTCATATTTATGCATTTTCTAGAACTAACCTATTAACAAGATGCCGAAGAGCCAGTTGCTGTTTTTTGCTGTTTTTGGTTTCAGAAATCCTAGTAAGGAAATATTCTCGGAATTGGACGAAACTTTCGCCCAGGGTCCTATTTTTGCACGAAGCTTCCAGAAGACCGAAGAGATAACGAAGTGGGGCCACGAGGCAGCCAGGGGATAGGGCGGCGCGGCCCAGGCCCTGGCCGCACCGGCCTGCCCCCTGGGCCCCTCGTGTGGCCCCCCGCGTTGCCCTTCCGCCTACTTAAAGTCTCCGTCGCGAAACCCCCAGTACCGAGAGCCACGATACGGAAAACCTTCCAGAGACGCCGCCGCCGCGAATCCCATCTCGGGGGATTCAGGAGATCGCCTCCGGCACCCTGCCGGAGAGGGGATTCATCTCCCGGAGGACTCTACACCGCCATGGTCGCCTCCGGAGTGATGAGTGAGTAGTTCACCCCTGGACCATGGGTCCATAGCAGTAGCTAGATGGTCGTCTTCTCCTTGTTGTGCTTCATTGTTGGATCTTGTGAGCTGCCTAACATGATCAAGATCATCTATATGTAATTCTATATGTTGTGTTTGTCGGGATCCGATGGATAGAGAATACTATGATTATGGTGATTATCAATCTATTGTTTATGTGTTGTTTATGATCTTGCATGCTCTCCGTTATTAGTAGAGGCTCTGGCCAAGTTTTTACTCTTAACTCCAAGAGGGAGTATTTATGCTCGATAGTGGGTTCATGCCTACATTCACACCGGGACAAAGGATGAAAGTTCTAAGGTTGTGATGTGCTGTTGCCACTAGGGATAAAACATTGATTCTATGTCTAAGGATGTAGTTGTCGATTACATTACGCACCATACTTAATGCAATTGTCTGTTGCTTAGCAACTTAATACTGAATGGGGTTCGGATGATAACCTGAAGGTGGACTTTTTAGGCATAGATGCAGTTGGATGGCGGTCTATGTACTTTGTCGTAATGCCCAATTAAATCTCACTATATTTATCATATCATGTATATGCATTGTTATGCCTTTCTCTATTTGTCAATTGCCCGACTGTAATTTGTTCACCCAACATGCTTTATCTTATGGGAGAGACACCTCTAGTGAACTGTGGACCCCGGTCCTATTCTTTACATAGCATACAATCTACTGCAATTGTGTTTACTGTTTTCTTTGCAAACATCTTCCACTCGATACGTTTAATCCTTTGTTACAGCAAGCCGGTGAGATTGACAACCTCACTGTTTCGTTGGGGCAAAGTACTTTGGTTTTGTTGTGCAGGTTCCGCGTTGGCGCCGGAATCCCTGGTGTTGCGCCGCATCACATTTCGCGACCATCAACCTTCAACGTGCTTCTTGGCTCCTACTGGTTCGATTAAACCTTGGTTTCATACTGAGGGAAACTTGCTTCTATACGCATCATACCTTCCACTTGGGGTTCCCAACGGACGTGTGCATCTACGCGTATCAATGATGCAAAATGAAATTTCAATGACTAAACAATTGCACTTACACATTTCATAAAAGTGTTGTTCATGCATTCTATTAGTACCAAATGAATTATGACTAGATAATTTTCAGACTGTTGATCATGAACTTACTAATCTTATGTAGTTTCAAATTTTATATTCAAGCTATGAGATTGCATATAGACTAGCTTCGTAGTCCCAAATTTTATTCAAGTGTTGATCTCGCAAGTACTAAATTTTTTGCTTTCAGGACCAACGGGGAATGTCCGGCGCTGCGCTCATTCCTTCAAAATCAAGGAATTGTGTTCTGCAGCATTGACAAGAGAGCAGGTTTTATAAAGTTATATTACGAGAAGATTATAATTCCTAGGGAGAACTGGATCGATATCCAGGAAATTGTCAACGTCAAAGGTCTCAACGAGAGAGGAAAATTAATGAGGGATGGAATGGCTAGTCTTGCAACTAGCATCATGGACGACTCGTACAGCGAGATGAAGAGCAAATTCCCTCGAGAGAGGCACAATTACTGGGAAGAGCAGCCGTTGTCTGATTTAAACCTGGAGTATGCACCTAAAGATGCTTACGTGAGCTACCAGCTCTACGTTAAGATATGGTTCTTCCTGCGTTACCTTGTGTTTTGCCCCGGTTGCAAGAAGGAAGACAAGCTGAGGGGACGTCTGTGTCGCAAATGCAATGCAGCAGAGATCGAAGCTGAACATGCACAGAGAAATGCTGCAGCTGAAATAGCAAGGTTAAATGCTGAACTTGCAAGCGCGCAGGCTGAACTAGCAATCTTGAAGGCACCAGCATCCAGCGACAACACCCAGCAGACAAGTCCCCCTCATGGCAAACGGACGAAGATGAATGATGAGCAGTGGCTGGAGCGTAGTGATGCCCCGAAGAGTAGTGATTATTGGCAGAATCTGAGGAAGAAGTCGTGGACTGGTGCTGATCAGAAGAGTGATGATCCGTGGACGACGGAGATGAGTAGTGATCAGCAGAGCCCGAAAAGTGATAATCCGTGGCTGACGAAGCCAGGCAATTACTGACGACTTCTCCAAGATCAATGCCTAGTTAATTATTTGTATTTGCTAGTCAAGAAACTTTGCTTCTATCGTCTCTTTGTTTATGAGGCACAGCTCGGGGTAGACTTGTATAGGATCTCCCCATTAGGTAGGATCATAGGATCAACTTAGAGAAATCATACTTTTGCTGATGTGAATAGTGTCAGATCTGGTTGAATATTCACACCCGGCCAGATTTATCTTTTTTGTTTCTCTAAGTGTATGTCGAATTTGAAGTTGCAAATTTTTGGCATTGCATATATAACATAGATGTGTGTTGTCATTTTTTCAGGCTTCGGAAATTCAATTCGGCTCCCGGGTGCGTATGCTCCCTCTACCAACAAAACGTATTTCGAAGTGTGGAAAAATTTTGACAAAAAAATTTACATGTACATCTCCATAATATATGTGTATGCCTCAAGTTTCACGAGAAATCTAGGGGGGTAGACCCGCCGGGGCACACGTTCAGCTGTTTTGGGGGAAGGAGGGGGAGAACGACCGCCGGAGCACCGGAACCCCACCAAATCTTGCATGTGGACCTATGATATGTGTCAAAGTGTGGTGCAAGGTCTAATGGTGCAAAAGTAGCTCCCCTAAACCCTAAACCCTAAACTGGGGAGGCTTCGAGCACTAAAACCCCTCTAAAACCCTAAACCACGACACCGGAGCTGCAGAACCATGCATCATAAACCCTAACCCTAACCCTATACCCTAAACATATACCTCACCATAAATACTTACCTTTAACCTAAACCCTAGCCCTACCCCCTAAACCCTAGCCCTAACCCTACACCAAACCCTAACCAGTAGATCAGGAACACCCTCGATCGTGTGATAATGGCTCTAGCTGCGGGTATATGTGCCAAAGGGTCCCAATCTTGGTTCTCCATGTGTATATGTCCTAAACAAACCTAAAAGAATGAAAAGTTACATTGGTGCACCCTCGCGCGGAGAAATCTAGGGGGGTAGACCAGCCGGGGCACACGTGTTCCGCTGTTTTGAAGGAGGGGGAGAACGACCGCCGGAGCACCGGAACCCCACCAAATCTTGCATGTGGACCTTTGATATGTGTCAAAGTGTGGTACAAGGTCTAATGGTGCAAAAGTAGCTCCCCTAAACCCTAAACCCCAAACTGGGGAGGCTTCGAGCACTAAAACCCCTCTAAAACCCTAAACCACGACACCGGAGCTGCAGAACCATGCATCATAAACCCTAACCCTATACCCTAAACCTATACCCTAAACATATACCTAACCATAAATACTTACCTTTAACCTAAACCATAGCCCTACCCCCTAAACCCTAGCCCTAACCCTACACCAAACCCTAACCAGTAGATCAGGAACACCCTCGATCGTGTGATAATGGCTCTAGCTGCGGGTATATGTGCCAAAGGGTCCCAATCTTGGTTCTCCATGTGTATATGTCCTAAACAAACCTAAAAGAATGAAAAGTTACATTGGTGCACCCTCGCGCGGACAAATCTAGGGGGGTAGACAAGCCGGGGCACACGTTCCGCTGTTTTGGGGGAAGGAGGGGGAGAACGACCGCCGGAGCACCGGAACCCCACCAAATCTTGCATGTGGACCTATGATATGTGTCAAAGTGTGGTGCAAGGTCTAATGGTGCAAAAGTAGCTCCCCTAAACCCTAAACCCCAAACTGGGGAGGCTTCGAGCACTAAAACCCCTCTAAAACCCTAAACCACGACACCGGAGCTGCAGAACCATGCATCATAAACCCTAACCCTAACCCTATACCCTAAACATATACCTAACCATAAATACTTACCTTTAACCTAAACCCTAGCCCTACCCCCTAAACCCTAGCCCTAACCCTACACCAAACCCTAACCAGTAGATCAGGAACACCCTCGATCGTGTGATAATGGCTCTAGCTGCGGGTATATGTGCCAAAGGGTCCCAATCTTGGTTCTCCATGTGTATCTGTCCTAAACAAACCTAAAAGAATGAAAAGTTACATTGGTGCACCCTCGCGCGGAGAAATCTAGGGGGTAGACCAGCCGGGGCACACGTTCCGCTGTTTTGGGGGAAGGAGGGGGAGAACGACCGCGGAGCACCGGAACCCCACCAAATCTTGCATGTGGACCTATGATATGTGTCAAAGTGTGGTGCAAGGTCCAATGGTGCAAAAGTAGCTCCCCTAAACCCTAAACCCCAAACTGGGAAGGCTTCGAGCACTAAAACCCCTCTAAAACCCTAAACCACGACACCGGAGCTGCAGAACCATGCATCATAAACCCTAACCCTATACCCTAAACATATAACTAACCATAAATACTTACCTTTAACCTAAACCCTAGCCCTACCCCCTAAACCCTAGCCCTAACCCTACACCAAACCCTAACCAGTAGATCAGGCACACCCTCGATCGTGTGATAATGGCTCTAGCTGCGGGTATATGTGCCAAAGGGTCCCAATCTTGGTTCTCCATGTGTATATGTCCTAAACAAACCTAAAATAATGAAAAGTTACATTGGTGCACCCTCGCGCGGAGAAATCCAGGGGGGTAGACCAGCCGGGGCACACGTTCCGCTGTTTTGGGGGAAGGAGGGGGAGAACGACCGCCGGAGCACCGGAACCCCACCAAATCTTGCATGTGGACCTATGATATGTGTCAAAGTGTGGTGCAAAGTCTAATGGTGCAAAAGTAGCTCCCCTAAACCCTAAACCCCAAACTGGGGAGGCTTCGAGCACTAAAACCCCTCTAAAACCCTAAACCACGACACCGGAGCTGCAGAACCATGCATCATAAACCCAAACCCTAACCCTATACCCTAAACATATACCTAACCATAAATACTTACCTTTAACCTAAACCCTAGCCCTACCCCCTAAACCCTAGCCCTAACCCTACACCAAACCCTAACCAGTAGATCAGGAACACCCTCGATCGTGTGATAATGGCTCTAGTCATGGGTATATGTGCCAAAGGGTCCCAATCTTGGTTCTCCATGTGTATATGTCCTAAACAAACCTAAAAGAATGAAAAGTTACATTGGTGCACCCTCGCGCGGAGAAATCTAGGGGGGTAGACCAGCCGGGGCACACGTTCCGCTGTTTGGGGGAAGGAGGGGGAGAACGACCGCGGAGCACTGGAACCCCACCAAATCTTGCATGTGGACCTATGATATGTGTCAAAGTGTGGTGCAAGGTCTAATGGTGCAAAAGTAGCTCCCCTAAACCCTAAACCCCAAACTGGGGAGGCTTCGAGCACTAAAACCCCTCTAAAACCCTAAACCACGACACCGGAGCTGCAGAACCATGCATCATAAACCCTAACCCTATACCCTAAACATATACCTAACCATAAATACTTACCTTTAACCTAAACCCTAGCCCTACCCCCTAAACCCTAGCCCTAACCCTACACCAAACCCTAACCAGTAGATCAGGCACACCCTCGACCGTGTGATAATGGCTCTAGCTGCGGGTATATGTGCCAAAGGGTCCCAATCTTGGTTCTCCATGTGTATATGTCCTAAACAAACCTAAAATAATAAAAAGTTACATTGGTGCACCCTCGCACGGAGAAATCTAGGGGGGTAGACCAGCTGGGGCACAAGTTCCGCTGTTTTGGGGGAAGGAGGGGGAGAACGACCGCCGGAGCACCGGAACCCCACCAAATCTTGCATGTGGACCTATGATATGTGTCAAAGTGTGGTTCAAGGTCTAATGGTGCAAAAGTAGCTCCCCTAAACCCTAAACCCCAAACTGGGGAGGCTTCGAGCACTAAAACCCCTCTAAAACCCTAAACCACGACACCGGAGCTGCAGAACCATGCATCATAAACCCTAACCCTATACCCTAAACATATACCTAAACATAAATACTTACCTTTAACCTAAACCCTAGACCTACCCCCTAAACCCTAGCCCTAACCCTACACCAAACCCTAACCAGTAGATCAGACACACCCTCGATCGTGTGATAATGGCTCTAGCTGCGGGTATATGTGCCAAAGGGTCCCAATCTTGGTTCTCCATGTGTATATGTCCTAAACAAACCTAAAAGAATGAAAAGTTACATTGGTGCACCCTCGCGCGGAGACATCTAGGGGGGTAGACACGCCGGGGCACACGTTCCATTGTTTTGGGGGAAGGAGGGGAGAACGACCACGGAGCACCGGAACCCCACCAAATCTTGCATGTGGACCTATGATATGTGTCAAAGTGTGGTGCAAGGTCTAATGGTGCAAAAGTAGCTCCCCTAAACCCTAAACCCCAAACTGGGGAGGCTTCGAGCACTAAAACCCCTCTAAAACCCTAAACCACGACACCGGAGCTGCAGAACCATGCATCATAAACCCTAACCCTAACCCTATACCCTAAACATATACCTAACCATAAATACTTACCTTTAACCTAAACCCTAGACCTACCCCCTAAACCCTAGCCCTAACCCTACACCAAACCCTAACCAGTAGAGATCAGGCACACCCTCGATCGTGTGATAATGGCTCTAGCTGCGGGTATATGTGCCAAAGGGTCCCAATCTTGGTTCTCCATGTGTATATGTCCTAAACAAACCTAAAAGAATGAAAAGTTACATTGGTGCACCCTCGCGCGGAGAAATCTAGGGGGGTAGACCCGCCGGGGCACACGTTCCGCTGTTTTGGGGGAAGGAGGGGGAGAACGACCGCCGGAGCACCGGAACCCCACCAAATCTTGCATGTGGACCTATGATATGTGTCAAAGTGTGGTGCAAGGTCTAATGGTACAAAAGTAGCTCCCCTAAACCCTAAACCCCAAACTGGGGAGGCTTCGAGCACTAAAACCCCTCTAAAACCCTAAACCACGACACCGGAGCTGCAGAACCATGCATCATAAACCCTAACCCTAACCCTATAGCCTAAACATATACCTAACCATAAATACTTACCTTTAACCTAAACCATAGCCCTACCCCCTAAACCCTAGCCCTAACTCTACACCAAACCCTAACCAGTAGATCAGGAACACCCTCGATCGTGTGATAATGGCTCTAGCTGCGGGTATATGTGCCAAAGGGTACCAATCTTGGTTATCCATGTGTATATGTCCTAAACAAACCTAAAAGAATGAAAAGTTACATTGGTGCATGATGCGTGTAGATGTACACGTCCGTTGGGAACCCCAAGAGGAAGGTATGATGCGCACAGTGGCAAGTTTCCCTCAGTAAGAAACCAAGGTTTAATCGGACCAGTAGGAGTCAAGAAGCACGTTGAAGGTTGATGGTGGCGAAATGTGATGCGGCGCAACAACAGGGATTCCGGCGCCAACGTGGAACCTGCACAACACAACCCAAGTACTTTGCCCCAACGAAACAGTGAGGTTGTCAATCTCACCGGCTTGTTGTAACAAAGGATTAACCGTATTGTGTGGAAGATGATTGTTTGCAAGAAAACAGTAAAACAAGTATTGCAGTAGATTGTATGCGATGTAAAGAATAGGACCGGGGTCCACAGTTCACTAGAGGTGTCTCTCCCATAAGATAAAAGCATGTTGGGTGAACAAATTACAGTCGGGCAATTGACAAATAGAGAAGGGCATAACAATGCATATACATGATATGATAAATATAGTGAGATTTAATTGGGCATTACGACAAAGTACATAGACCGCCATCCAACTGCATCTATGCCTAAAAAGTCCACCTTCAGGTTATCATCCGAACCCCATTCAGTATTAAGTTGCAAAGCAACAGACAATTGCATTAAGTATGGTGCGTAATGTAATCGACAACTACATCCTTAGACATAGAATCAATGTTTTATCCCTAGTGGCAACATCACATCACAACCTTAGAACTTTCGTCACCGTCCTGTGTCAATGAAGGCATGAACCCACTATCGAGCATAAATACTCCCTCTTGGAGTTAAGAGCAAAAACTTGGCCAGAGCCTCTACTAATAACGGAGAGCATGCAAGATCATAAACAACACATAAACAATAGATTGATAATCACCATAACATAGTATTCTCTATCCATCGGATCCCGACAAACACAACATATAGTATTATAGATAGATGATCTTGATCATGTTAGGCAGCTCACAAGATCCAACAATGAAGCACAATTAGGAGAAGACGACCATCTAGCTACTGCTATGGACCCATAGTCCAGGGGTGAACTACTCACTCATCACTCCGGAGGCGACCATGGCGGTGTAGAGTCCTCCGGGAGATGAATCCCCTCTCCGGCAGGGTGCCGGAGGTGATCTCCTGAATCCCCCGAGATGGGATTCGCGGCGGCGGCGTCTCCGGAAGGTTTTCCGTATCGTGGCTCTCGGTCGGGGGTTTCGCGACGGAGGCTATTTGTAGGCGGAAGGGCAGGTCAAGAGGCGGCACGAGGGCCCAGTGACAGGCCGCGCGGCCGTGGCCCGGGCCGCGCCGCCCTGTCATCTGGCCACCTCGTGGCCCCACTTCGACTCTCCTTCGGTCTTCTGGAAGCTTCGTGCAAAAATAGGACCCTGGGCGTTGATTTCGTCCAATTCCGAGAATATTTCCTTACTAGGATTTCTGAAACCAAAAACAGCAGAAACAAAGAATCGGCTCTTCGGCATCTTGTTAATAGGTTAGTTCCAGAAAATGCGTAAATACGACATATAATGTGCATAAAACATGTAGGTATCATCAATAAAGTAGCATGGAACATAAGAAATTATCGATACGTTGGAGACGTATCAGCATCCCTGCTTAGTTCTGCTCGTCCTAGCAGGTAAAACGATAACAAAGATAATTTCTGAAGTGACATGCCATCATAATCTTGATCATACTATTTGTAAACATATGTAATGAATGCAGCGATCAAAACAATGGTAATGACATGAATAAACAACTGAATCATAAAGCAAAGACTTTTCATGAATAGTACTTTAAGACAAGCATAAATAAGTCTTGCATAAGAGTTAACTCATAAAGCAATAAATCAAAGTAAAGGTGTTGAAGCAACACAAAGGAAGATTAAGTTTCAGCGGTTGCTTTCAACTTATAACATGTATATCTCATGGATATTGTCAACATAAAGTAATATAACAAGTGCAATATGCAAGTATGTAGGAATCAATGCACAGTTCACACAAGTGTTTGCTTCTTAAGGTGGAGGGAGATAGGTAAACTGACTCAACAATAAAAGTAAAAGAATGGTCCTTCAAAGAGGAAATCATCGATTGCTGTATTTGTGCTAGAGCTTTTATTTCGAAAACATGAAACAATTTTGTCAACGGTAGTAATAAAGCATATGAGTTATGTAAATTACATCTTACAAGTTGCAAGCCTCATGCATAGTATACTAATAGTGCCCGCACCTTGTCCTACTTAGCTTGGACTACCGGATCTTCGCAATGCCATGTTTCAACCAAGTGTCACAAAGGGGTACCTCCATGCCGCCTGTACAAAGGTCTAAGGAGAAAGCTCGCATTTTGGATTTCTCGCTTTTGATTATTCTCAACTTAGACATCCATACCGGGACAACATGGACAACAGATAATGGACTCCTCTTAAATGCATAAGCATGTAGCAATAATTATTATTCTCATATGAGATTGAGGATATATGTCCAAAACTGAAACTTCAACCATGATTCATGGCTTTAGTTAGCGGCCCAATGTTCTTCTCTAACAATATGCATGCTCCAATCATTAAGGTGGCAGATCCTTCAGACAAGACGGACATGCATAGCAACTCACATGATATTCAATAAAGAGTAATTGATGGCGTTCCCCAGAAGCATGGTTATCGCACAACAAGCAAATTAATAAGAGATAAAGTGCATAAGTACATATTCAATACTACGATAGTTTTTAAGGCTATTTTGTCCCATGAGCTATAGATTGCAAAGGTGAATGATGGAATTTTAAAGGTAGAACTCAAGCAATTTACTTTGGAATGGCGGAGAAATACCATGTAGTAGGTAGGTATGGTGGAAACAAATGGCATAGTGGTTGGCTCAAGGATTTTGGATGCATGAGAAGTATTCCCTCTCGATACAAGGTTTAGGCTAGCAAGGTTATTTGAAGCAAACTCAAGGATGAACCGGTGCAGCAAAACTCACATAAAAGACATATTGTAAACATTATAAGACTCTACACCGTCTTCCTTGTTGTTCAAAACTCAATACTAGATATTATCTAGACCTTAGAGAGACCAAATATGCAAATCAAATTTTAGCAAGCTCTATGTATTTCTTCATTAATGGGTGCAAAGTATATGATGCAAGAGCTTAAACATGAGCACAACAATTGCCAAGTATCACATTATCCAAGACATTTTAGAATTACTACATGTAGCATTTTCCAATTCCAACCATATAACAATTTAACGAAGAAGAAACTTCGCCTTGAACATTATGAGTAAAGCCTAAGGACATATTTGTCCATATGCAACAGCGGAGCGTGTCTCTCTCCCACAAAGTGAATGCTAGGATCCATTTTATTCAAACAAAAACAAAAACAAAAACAAACCGACACTCCAAGTAAAGAACATAAGATGTGACTGAATAAAAATATAGTTTCAGGGGAGGAACCTGATGATGTTGTCGATGAAGAAGGGGATGCCTTGGGCATCCCCAAGCTTAGACGCTTGAGTCTTCTTAGAATATGCAGGGGTGAACCACGGGGGCATCCCCAAGCTTAGAGCTTTCACTCCTCTTGATCATAGTATATCATACTCCTCTCTTGACCCTTGAAAACTTCCTTCACACCAAACTTCAAGCAAACTCATTAGAGGGTTAGTGCACAATTAATAATTCACATATTCAGAGGTGACACAAACATTCTTTTCACTTCTGGTCATTGCATAAAGCTACCGGACATTAATGGATCAAAGAAATTCATTCAACATAGCAAAAGAGGCAATGCGAAATAAAAGGCAGAATCTGTCAAAAACAGAACAGTTCGTAAAGACGAATTTTAAAGTGGCACCAGACTTGCTCAAATGGAAAAACTCAAAACTAATGAAAGTTGCGTAAATATCTGAGGATCACGCTCGTAAATTGGCAGATTTTTTAGAATTTTCTACAGAGACTTGTGCCCAGATTCGTGACAGACAGCAATGCTGTTTCTGCGCAGCGATCCCAAATATAACATCAACTTTGACATAGAAACTTTACTTGGCACAAAAACATGATAAGGAGAGGTTGCTACAGTAGTAAACAACTTCCAAGACTCAAATATAAAACAAAGTACTGTAGTAAAAACATGGGTTGTCTCCCATAAGCGCTTTTCTTTAACGCCTTTCAGCTAGGCGCAGAAAGTGCAATTCAAGTAACATCGAGAGTAGAAGCATCAACATCATAATTTGTTCAAATAATAGAATCAAAAGGCAACTTCATTATCTTTATAGGGAAGTGTTCCATACCTTTCTTGAGAGGAAATTGATATTAAATATTACCTTCCCTCATATCAATAACAGCACCAACGATTCGAAGAAAAGGTCTTCCCAACACAATAGGACAAGATGCATTGCATTCGATATCCAAGACAACAAAATCAACGGGGACAAGGTTATTGTTAACCGTAATGCGCACATTATCAATCCTCCCCAAAGGTTTCTTTTTAACATTATCGGCAAGATTAACATCCAAATAACAATTCTTCAATGGTGGCAAGTCAAGCATATCATAAATCTTTTTAGGCATAACAGAAATACTTGCACCAAGATCACATAGAGCATTACATTCAAAGTCATTGAATTTCATTTTAATGATGGGCTCCCAACCATCTTCTAACTTTCTAGGAATATAAGTTTCAAGTTTTATTTTCTCTTCTCTAGCTTTTATGAGAGCATTTGTAATGTGTTTTGTAAAGGCTAAATTTATTGCACTAGCATTAGGACTTTTAGCAAGTTTTTGTAAGAACTTTATAACTTCAGAGATGTGGCAATCATCAAAATCTAGATCATTATGAGCTACAGCAATGGGATCATTGTTCCCAAGGTTGGAAAAAAATTCAGCAGTTTTATCACAAGCAGTTTCAGCAGTTTTAGCAATTTCAGGCAGTTTTGTACGCTTTGCACTAGGAGTAGAAACATTGCCAACACCAATTATTTTACCATTGATAGTAGGAGGTGCAGCAACATGTGAAGTATTAACATTACTAGTGGTGGTAATAGTCCAAACTTTAGCTACATTATTCTCTTTAGCTAGTTTTTCATTTTCTTCTCTATCCCACCTAGCACGCAATTCAGCCATTAATCTTATATTCTCATTAATTCTAACTTGGATGGCATTTGCTGTAGTAGTAATCTTATTATCAATATCATTATTAGGCATAACTTTCAATTTTAAAAGATTAACGTCAGAGGCAAGTCTATCAACTCTAGAAGCAATAATATCAATTTTATCAAGCTTTTCCTCAACAGATTTGTTAAAAGCAGTTTGTGTACTAATAAATTCTTTAAGCATAGCTTCAAGACCAGAGGGTACACTCCTATTATTGTTGTAAGAATTCCCATAAGAATTACCATAACCATTACCATTAGCAGAAGGATATGGCCTATAGTTATTACCAGAGTTGTTCCTATAAGCATTGTTGTTGAAATTATTGTTTTTAATGAAATTCACATCAACATTTTCTTCTTGAGCAACCAATGAAGCTAAAGGAACATTATTTGGATCTACATTAGATCTACCATTCACAAGCATAGACATAATCACATCAATCTTATCACTCAAGGAAGAGGTTTCTTCAACAGAATTTACCTTCTTACCTTGTGGAGCTCTTTCCGTGTGCCATTCAGAGTAATTTATCATCATATCATCAAGAAGTTTTGTAGCCGCCCCCAAAGTGATGGACATAAAGGTACCTCCAGCTGCTGAATCCAATAAATTCCGCGAAGAAAAATTTAGTCCTGCATAGAAGGTTTGGATGATCATCCAAGTAGTCAGTCCATGGGTTGGGCAATTTTTTACCAAAGTTTTCATTCTCTCCCATGCTTGAGCAACATGTTCAGTATCTAATTGCTTAAAATTCATTATGCTACTTCTCAAAGATATAATTTTAGCGGGAGGATAATATCTACCAATAAAAGCATCCTTACATTTAGTCCATGAATCAATACTATTCTTAGGCAAAGATAGCAACCAATCTTTAGCTCTTCCTCTTAATGAGAAAGGAAACACTTTCAATTTAATAATATCACCATCTACATCCTTATACTTTTGCATTTCACAAAGTTCAACAAAATTATTAAGATGGGCAGCAGCATCATCAGAACTAGCACCAGAAAACTGATCTCTCATAACCAGGTTCAGCAAAGCAGGTTTAATTTCAAAGAATTCTGCTGTAGTAGCAGGTGGAGCAATAGGCGTGCATAGGAAATCATTATTATTTGCGTTTGTGAAGTCACACAACTTAGTATTTTCAGGGGTATTCATTTTAGCAACAGTAAATAAAACAAACTAGATAAAGTAAATGCAAGTAACTAATTTTTTTGTGTTTTTGATATAGAGAGCAAGACAGTAAATAAAGTAAAACTAGCAACTAATTTTTGTGTGTTTTGTTTAGGTGCAGCAAACAAAGTAGTAAATAAAATAAAGCAAGACAAAAACAAAGTAAAGAGATTGAGAAGTGGAGACTCCCCTTGCAGCGTGTCTTGATCTCCCCGGCAACGGCGCCAGAAATTTGCTTGATGCGCGTAGATGTACACGTCCGTTGGGAACCCCAAGAGGAAGGTATGATGCGCATAGTGGCAAGTTTCCCTCAGTAAGAAACCAAGGTTTAATCGGACCAGTAGGAGTCAAGAAGCACGTTGAAGGTTGATGGTGGCGAAATGTGATGCGGCGCAACAACAGGGATTCCGGCGCCAACGTGGAACCTGCACAACACAACCCAAGTACTTTGCCCCAACGAAACAGTGAGGTTGTCAATCTCACCGGCTTGCTGTAACAAAGGATTAACCGTATTGTGTGGAAGATGATTGTTTGCAAGAAAACAGTAAAACAAGTATTGCAGTAGATTGTATGCGATGTAAAGAATAGGACCGGGGTCCACAGTTCACTAGAGGTGTCTCTCCCATAAGATAAAAGCATGTTGGGTGAACAAATTACAGTCGGACAATTGACAAATAGAGAAGGGAATAACAATGCATATACATGATATGATAAATATAGTGAGATTTAATTGGGCATTACGACAAAGTACATAGACCGCCATCCAACTGCATCTATGCCTAAAAAGTCCACCTTCAGGTTATCATCCGAACCCCATTCAGTATTAAGTTGCAAAGCAACAGACAATTGCATTAAGTATGGTGCGTAATGTAATCGACAACTACATCCTTAGACATAGAATCAATGTTTTATCCCTAGTGGCAACAGCACATCACAACCTTAGAACTTTCTCATCACGTCCTGTGTCAATGAAGGCATGAACCCACTATCGAGCATAAATACTCCCTCTTGGAGTTAAGAGCAAAAACTTGGCCAGAGCCTCTACTAATAACGGAGAGCATGCAAGATCATAAACAACACATAAACAATAGATTGATAATCACCATAACATAGTATTCTCTATCCATCGGATCCCGACAAACACAACATATAGTATTACAGATAGATGATCTTGATCATGTTAGGCAGCTCACAAGATCCAACAATGAAGCACAATTAGGAGAAGACGACCATCTAGCTACTGCTATGGACCCATAGTCCAGGGGTGAACTACTCACTCATCACTCCGGAGGCGACCATGGCGGTGTAGAGTCCTCCGGGAGATGAATCCCCTCTCCGGCAGGGTGCCGGAGGCGATCTCCTGAATCCCCCGAGATGGGATTCGCGGCGGCGGCGTCTCTGGAAGGTTTTCCGTATCGTGGCTCTCGGTACTGGGGGTTTCGCGACGGAGGCTATTTGTAGGCGGAAGGGCAGGTCAAGAGGCGGCACGAGGGGCCCAGGTGACAGGGCCGCGCGGCCAGGGCCTGGGCCGCGCCGCCCTGTCATCTGGCCACCTCGTGGCCCCACTTCGACTCTCCTTCGGTCTTCTGGAAGCTTCGTGCAAAAATAGGACCCTGGGCGTTGATTTCGTCCAATTCCGAGAATATTTCCTTACTAGGATTTCTGAAACCAAAAACAGCAGAAAACAGCAACTGGCTCTTCGGCATCTTGTTAATAGGTTAGTTCCAGAAAATGCGTAAATACGACATATAATGTGCATAAAACATGTAGGTATCATCAATAAAGTAGCATGGAACATAAGAAATTATCGATACGTTGGAGACGTATCAGTGCACCCTCGTGCGGAGAAATCTAGGGGGGTAGACCAGCCGGGGCACATGTTCCGCTGTTTTGGGGGAAGGAGGGAGAGAACGACCGCCGGAGCACCGGAACCCCACCAAATCTTGCATGTGGACCTATGATATGTGTCAAAGTGTGGTGCAAGGTCTAATGTTGCAAAAGTAGCTCCCCTAAACCCTAAACCCTAAACTGGGGAGGCTTCGAGCACTAAAACCCCTCTAAAACCCTAAACCACGACACCGGAGCTGCAGAACCATGCATCATAAACCCTAACCCTAACCCTATACCCTAAACATATACCTCACCATAAATACTTACCTTTAACCTAAACCCTTGTTACCACCCGATTTTGGCCAAATCAGGAGATGGGCCGTAAGTGAAGATGGGCTTGAAGGACGTACACGTGGAGCATCTTCGGAGCGGCCTTGCGCAAGGAGTTCGGGCTTAACTGCCCATGTATCTGTAACATATTAGATCGCATTGTAATTTAGATTAAAGAGATAGAGTCCGGCCCGTGCACGGTTAGGTGCACGCCTCAATTAGAAAGTCCCTTGGACTATAAATATGTATCTAGGGTTATCGGAAAAGGAGGACAATCATCGTTCAACCAACACAAATCAGGCGCATCGCCACCCCTTTCTTCGAGGGTTTCTCCCGGGTAAGCACCATGCTGCCTAGATCGCATCTAGCGATCTAGGCAGTATACGTTTATTCGTTAACCTTGTACTGCTCGTGCTGAAGCCTTGTTGATGGCGAGCAGTACTATTTATCCTTAGGTGTTTAGGGGCTAGCATTGATGCTTTCACGTGCATATCTGCGTGGCAATGCCGTCCCTCGACACCTAGCTGCCCTTACATCGATCCAGATGTAAGGGCAGCATCTTGCTTGTTCGTAACTTAGTAGATCCGATCCGTTATAGTTGCTCCTTGCTCCGCAAGGATTAGTTTAATATCTGCATAGTTAGGCCTTATGTTGGGGTCGGAGGATCCGGTGGTGCGTTAGGCGTTGTTTACCGTCCCTGCGAGGGATGTTCCGGGGATCAACGTTATGTTGGTTTTTAGGCCTCTCGTAGGGGTAGTTTGCATCATCTCTCGTAGCTGCTAGGCCCGATCGCACGTAGGACGTTCCGATTATGCGGTGAAAACCCTAAACTGTCGTGGATCGTTTTAGCTTTGTCCTGATCAAGCAGGATCCCCATGCCATTGTAAATCCAATGTGAAACATGGGGCGATCGGCTCTTTGAGCCGATCCACAGGGAAACCTGAGAGCCGATAGGGCTCGTATTTAATGTTTACGTGTCTACCATGCAGGAACAATCGAAGCACTAACACCTTCCTGATCGGGTCTAGGTCAGGTGGCACGCCCTAGCAACCGCCAGGACGTTGGCCAGAAGATTTGCGGGACGACGCGAGGTGCCAGGGATCCACTAAGCGGCCCTGGGAGCTTCCCGGCTCTTCGTGTTGCTTAACCAACGCCCGTCGGTGGGTTTTGGAGGGTAACACATTCTGGCACATGGGACACGACGTCGACATCCATGTCAACATCCACGTCAACATCGGCATCCGAGATGGCGGAGGAACAGATCACATACGAGGATCTTCCTCCTGATCATAAGAAGAAGTACGATGAGCTAAAGGCCATCGTTGAAGCCGAACTCATCGGCTCCTTTGAGAAGACCCGTTCGCACGGTATCAGGTTCAAAGGATTCACGCCACAAGGCGTCCTCGACGGGGTAGATCTGGCTCTCCCTTCAGATGAACGTACCAGAGCCCTGCGACAGGAGATCAACTACATGGTGGCCCATTCACTGCATCGGCACTCTGAGAGCCTGGTGAACACTTTGGAGCGCGTTGCGCTCCGTGTGGTGCAAGAGATCATGGAGCGCCGATACTCCCCTTCAGGACCTGTTCTAGGGACTCACCAGGGAGAGATGCAACTCCACACCAGGCCACCTCTGCCGTACGCAATGGCGGCTCCACAGCAACAAGGCTCACCGGCATACGTCGTCTACAAAGTTGGGGGTGACCCGGGCGACTATCAGTTCTTGCACGACCCGCCCAAGGAAATCCCACACGGATACGTGTGCACGTATGTGCCGGACTGCAACAACTGGATGCAGGCGATCCAGGCTCCACCAGGAGGGATTGCCGGAGCAGGAGCAATTGTTCCGGCAGGAAGAACGACAGCAGCAGCGGGGAGTTTAGGAGCAGAAGCTGAGAAACAAGCGTGGCTAGCCAAGTATACCACTGCACCAGTCCAGGAAAGCTCAGCTGCCACTACCTCCACGGCAGATCAGATCAGCGCAGTCCTGAGAGATCAGTTCGGCATCTTGCCGAAGAAGAAGGTAATCGGCTATTCCAAGCTGTACCCCAATGAGTTCGACCTGATCCCACTACCGCCTAAGTACCGGCTTCCGGACTTCAACAAATTCAGTGGGTCAGAAGGGTCAAGCTCCATCGAGCACGTGAGCCGATACCTGGCCCAGTTGGGCATGGTTTCAGTATCGGATCAGCTACGGGTGAGGTTCTTCTCGCAGTCCCTCACCGGTCCAGCTTTTGGATGGTACACCTCGTTGCAGCCAAATTCAGTGCAATCATGGAAGCAGCTGGAGGAACTGTTCCACACCCAATACCATTCAGAAGCCACTGAAGCTGGTATTGCCGAACTAGCACAGGTTCGGCAGAAGCGAGGAGAGACAGTCTCTGAGTACATCCAACGTTTCAGAACTGTCAAGAACCGATGCTATTCGGCTCACCTAACTGAGAAAGAGGCAGTCGAGCTGGCCGTGGCAGGCCTTGCAGCGTCGTTCAAGGACCTGACGTTCCAGGTTGAGTACAACTCGTTGACGCACCTGGTCAATAGACTGACCTTATATGAACAGCGCCATCCAGAACTGTACCAGGACAAGTTCAAGCGCGCGATAACCCTGGTCAATGCTGATGAGGATGAAGATTCTGCGGAAGATCAGGAAGTTGCAGTAGCCGAGTGGACTCGGACGCCAGTACCTGTGTCCTGCAAATGGGTGAACCCGCCAGGGCCTCCAAGAGGGTTGGACTTTGACGTGACCAAGACTGAACAGATCTTCGATCTGCTACTGAAAGAGAAACAGTTGAAGCTACCCGAAGGCCACAAGATCCCTACGGCGCAGGAGATGAACAAAAGGCCATACTGCAAATGGCATCATACGTTCACGCACGCCACCAACGACTGCAAAGTGTTGCGCGCACAAATTCAGATGGCGATAGAATCAGGCCGATTAACTTTCGGACAGTTTGCCATGAAGGTAGACATGCGTCCGTTTCCGGACGTCAACATGGTGGACCTAAGCCACTCCATAAGAGAGCCAGGGTTCTCTTTCGATGTCAATATGGCAGGGTTTGTGATCCGCCATGGCGTGGACAAAGCAGAGAGCAGCCACTCTCGTGGCAAAGATAAAGAGGAGGCCGTTCCACGCGACCGGCCCCAAGATGATGATAGACGGTACCTAACCGAGGAGGAGGTGAGAAGCATACGGTATCAACGCCCATTATCCGTGCATCTCCTCAACAAATATGAGCAGCAGTACGACCGACGTCGCCGCTACGACGACGACGATGGAGGATATCGTCGGTCTGATGCAAACAGGAGGTATCGTCAGAATGACGGCAACAACGACGGGTACGAACGTCGCGCCAGTGGGAGGTCAAGGGAGCAAGACAACGTGGATAAGCACTGGAACTGTCCCTTCTTCAAACATTGCTGGGACTCAGGAATGAGCCGATTGCCAACAATCGAGAACTGCCCAGAGTGCAAACAGCGAAGGAGAAGGACAAACGAAGTTTCAGTGTTCGAGCGCCTAAGACCTCTCCCACATCATAACAAACGAGCTGAGTCCTCTCAAGAAGAAGACTTCGAGGAGTCAGATGAAGAAAAAGATAGATATCACCGACCAAGGTGGTGCCCTGACGGACTCAGCCATTCTCAGAAGCGTAGGGTGCAACGGCTGCGAAACCTGGAAGAAGCCGAGGCACAGTACCTGTACACGTTGAGAAGAGCACGGCCCGATCTGGCCGTGAAAATTCAGCAAATAGTGGAAACGAAGGCGCGCCCGCCAAAGAAAGTATGGCGCCCAAAACAGGCGAAAGCCGATGCACAGGCATCGGCTGATGCCGACGCAGAGATATCGGCTGATACAAACATGATATCCGTGACCCGGACGGAGTAGCAAGTCCAAGACGTTGGACATACGTGGCAAGGCCGATCCCTGAGATCGGCCCTCAAAAAAATGAAAAGCAAGGATCTTATCTCCAGCATGCCACGTAGCTACAGCGGAAATTCAAAACGTTGCAAATCATCGCCAAAGCATTGCAACGGAAAGGGAGGCCGATTCCCGCAATCGGCCAAAATTATCCTCAACATACCTTGTCTGTGTTCAGCATTGATCCAACAGGCGCCTGAAGAGCCGATGCCATCAATTACTTGACAGAATCGGCTCGGGGGGCACATAGATAGATGAGATACGAGGATACGGAGCTGGGAATGGATGTCAAATGCCCGGCAGAGCAGCTCAAGTATGGGGGCCGATACGTAAGCAAATCGGGCGTAAAAAAATGGAAAATCCGAAATTTTTGGGCACAGCCGATGCTTAGACATCGACTTAAGAATTCAAAGCCGATGCACGGCCATCGACTCAAGGGATACAACGGTTGCAAGCAGAAGCCTAATGGACCAGTCATCAAGTTGCGCAGCAAGGCTCTACTGAAGGAGTCCCTCAGTGGAATGGTTGGTGGCTCCATTAGCAAATCTTCAAGATCAGCAGCGCCTGCGTAAGCATGCAGATCAGGTTAGGATCATGAGAACAGCCAATGAACATTCAATCGGCTGTGATATTTCCTCCTGGGGATGGACCAAGGTGACAACTTCATCAAACATCTTCACCAGAAGCTGCATCAGTCTGCCCGAGGTGATGGACCAATCTGAGCAGCAAGGCGCAAGAATGGAGCCAAGAATGAAGCTTCTTAGTTCAAGGGAGCTGCCGATCCTTCCAAAACCGTCCTAGTGCACTGTCTCCTTGGGCGCAAGCTTTCTTGCCCAGTTTTGATGAAGAGATGGAGCGGTGATACGCGTAAATGTACACGTCCGTTGGGAACCCCAAGAGGAAGGTATGATGCGTATAGAAGCAAGTTTCCCTCAGTATGAAACCAAGGTTTAATCGAACCAGTAGGAGCCAAGAAGCACGTTGAAGGTTGATGGTCGCGAAATGTGATGCGGCGCAACACCAGGGATTCCGGCGCCAACGCGGAACCTGCACAACACAACCAAAGTACTTTGTCCCAACGAAACAGTGAGGTTGTCAATCTCACCGGCTTGCTGTAACAAAGGATTAAACGTATCGAGTGGAAGATGTTTGCAAAGAAAACAGTAAACACAATTGCAGTAGATTGTATGCTATGTAAAGAATAGGACCGGGGTCCACAGTTCACTAGAGGTGTCTCTCCCATAAGATAAAAGCATGTTGGGTGAACAAATTACAGTCGGGCAATTGACAAATAGAGAAAGGCATAACAATGCATATACATGATATGATAAATATAGTGAGATTTAATTGGGCATTACGACAAAGTACATAGACCGCCATCCAACTGCATCTATGCCTAAAAAGTCCACCTTCAGGTTATCATCCGAACCCCATTCAGTATTAAGTTGCTAAGCAACAGACAATTGCATTAAGTATGGTGCGTAATGTAATCGACAACTACATCCTTAGACATAGAATCAATGTTTTATCCCTAGTGGCAACAGCACATCCACAACCTTAGAACTTTCTCGTCACCGTCCTGCATTTAATGGAGGCATGAACCCACTATCGAGCATAAATACTCCCTCTTGGAGTTAAGAGTAAAAACTTGGCCAGAGCCTCTACTAATAACGGAGAGCATGCAAGATCATAAACAACACATAAACAATAGATTGATAATCACCATAATCATAGTACTCTCTATCCATCGGATCCCGACAAACACAACATATAGTATTACAGATAGATGATCTTGATCATGTTAGGCAGCTTACAAGATCCAACAATGAAGCACAACAAGGAGAAGACGACCATCTAGCTACTGCTATGGACCCATGGTCCAGGGGTGAACTACTCACTCATCACTCCGGAGGCGACCATGGCGGTGTAGAGTCCTCCGGGAGATGAATCCCCTCTCCGGCAGGGTGCCGGAGGCGATCTCCTGAATCCCCCGAGATGGGATTCGCGGCGGCGGCGTCTCTGGAAGGTTTTCCGTATCGTGGCTCTCGGTACTGGGGGTTTCGCGACGGAGACTTTAAGTAGGCGGAAGGGCAACGCGGGGGGACACACGAGGGGCCCAGGGGGTAGGGCCACGCGACCAGGGCCTGGGCTGCGCCGCCCTGTCCCCTGGCTGCCTCGTGGCCCCACTTCGTTATCTCTTCGGTCTTCTGGAAGCTTCGTGCAAAAATAGGACCCTGGGCGAAAGTTTCGTCCAATTCCGAGAATATTTCCTTACTAGGATTTCTGAAACCAAAAACAGCAGAAAACAGCAACTGGCTCTTCGGCATCCTGTTAATAGGTTAGTTCCAGAAAATGCATAAATATGAAATATAATGTGCATAAAACATGTAGGTATCATCAATAAAGTAGCATGGAACATAAGAAATTATCGATACGTTGGAGACGTATCAAGCGGCTCGGGGGGCAGCTCACCTTGGAGGTTCTCTGCTTTTGAAAGCCGATTTATTTGGAATCGGCTGATGCTGCACCACAGTTGAGAAGCTGGTAGTGGCCCAATGCGGCTGGTGCACTTTCATTCTCGCCTTGACCAAGGCTCGGGGGGCAGCTAGCCCTGAAAATTCCTCATTCTGAAAAGCCGATGGTGTTGAAATTGGCTATCTCTGCATCATAACCATGCTGAACAGGAGAGCTCTTGCAGAGTAAAACCACCAGGGTTGACAGGAGGAGTTTGAAGAAGGAGCCATCATCAGTGGTTAGGCCCTAGACCAGTTCGTTGCTGCGAAGGAGTATAACATCGCAAGGAAAGCTGTGAGCAAACACCTGTTGAGCAGAGGTGTCAGCTTCAACGTCAAGGTTGTCAGCAACGGGCCAAGAGGCTTTCCTGGGAGTATTAACCCAGGAGTTTTGCTATCAGGACGAACATCATGATCGGATGATTTTAAAAGTCTAAAGGTCTAAGGGTCTCAAGGCTGCGCGTTGGACCCGTTCGATTGGAAGTTTGGGTCTGAATTTCATGGACTGCAAGTCGACATCTGAGAAGGCAATTAGATCGATCTGTTTTGCAATCCATTGGAAAAGCTGATGCTTTGCCATCAGCTCATTAAGCATCTACCGAATCGACAATCGGCAGACTCAGTACAAAGGGCAATCGGCTAAATCATCATCAAGGAAATCAGTAAAATCAAGTTGGGGAATTCTTCATTGATAAAACAAGGATTTCTTACATGAAAAGCTGTTTGCTCTCAAAAGGAATTGCTAGGGGGAACATTGCCCCATCTACTACTACTAGCCCTATCCCATCTAGGGGCCGCTGCTGCCCTCATCGTCGCCGTCGCCGCTGTCGGCGCTGCTCCCGGCCGGCTCGTCGTCACTGCTGTAGTGACCACCGGCGGGACCTTCATTGTCCTCATCTTCTTCGCTAGCGTCGCCATAGTCGCTGTCGAAGTCGCTGATGTTGCCTGGCCAGGGGCAGAGACGCTTGGCCGGCGGTTCGTCGGAGGAGGTGGTGTCCTCCTCCTCTTCCTTCACCTCCTCGGCGGAGGAGTAGCCGTCCCAGGAGAAGCCGTCGTCGTCGCTTTCCTCCTCCGATTGCCCAACGGCAAGGAAGCGAAGGTCGCTCTCCCCGTCCGTTAAGGACTGGTCGTCTTCGGACCAGACGAAGGAGTCGTGGGTCGACTCGTCCCCGTCGGCTATGGCGCGGCGGATGTTGGCCGCGTGGGCCTCCTGTGGGTCCCATTCGGGCGTTGGCTCGCGGGAGGTGGAGGATTGGGTAGAAAGACCCGATGAGGGAGAAGACGAAGAGGAAGACATGGCGGTGGAGGAGGGTTTTTTGGTTTGCCGATGGCTACTGTGGAGCAGGGGGATGAAGAAAGAAACCACAGGAAGTGGCCAAATAAAAAGGGGTATAGCGGTTTAATGCCTAAGCAGTTCCCGAGGACGTGGTGCTAGAACCGTCAAGTCGTGCAGAGAAGGCGAGGAGGCAAGACGTCATCATGAAGAAAACTGCGACGGTTCTGCCACGACATGACCCTTCGAAGGAGACAGATGGTTTTGCAATTACCATTATCAAAACCAGGGGGGCATGTGTTACCACCCGATTTTGGCCAAATCAGGAGATGGGCCGTAAGTGAAGATGGGCTTGAAGGACGTACACGTGGAGCATATTCGGAGCGGCCTTGCGCAAGGAGTTCGGGCTTAACTGCCCATGTATCTGTAACATATTAGATCGCATTGTAATTTAGATTAAAGAGATAGAGTCTGGCCCGTGCACGGTTAGGTGCACGCCTCAATTAGAAAGTCCCTTGGACTATAAATATGTATCTAGGGTTATCGGAAAAGGAGGACAATCATCGTTCAACCAACACAAATCAGGCGCATCGCCACCCCTTTCTTCGAGGGTTTCTCCCGGGTAAGCACCATGCTGCCTAGATCGCATCTAGCGATCTAGGCAGTATACGTTTATTCGTTAACCTTGTACTGCTCGTGCTGAAGCCTTGTTGATGGCGAGCAGTACTATTTATCCTTAGGTGTTTAGGGGCTAGAATTGATGCTTTCACGTGCATATCTGCGTGGCAATGCCGTCCCTCGACACCTAGCTGCCCTTACGTCGATCCAGATGTAAGGGCAGCATCTTGCTTGTTCGTAACTTAGTAGATCCGATCCGTTATAGTTGCTCCTTGCTCCGCAAGGATTAGTTTAATATCTGCATAGTTAGGCCTTATGTTGGGGTCGGAGGATCCGGTGGTGCGTTAGGCGTTGTTTACCGTCCCTGCGAGGGATGTTCCGGGGATCAACGTTATGTTGGTTTTTAGGCCTCTCGTAGGGGTAGTTTGCATCATCTCTCGTAGCTGCTAGGCCCGATCGCACGTAGGACGTTCCGATTATGCGGTGAAAACCCTAAACTGTCGTGGATCGTTTTAGCTTTGTCCTGATCAAGCAGGATCCCCATGCCATTGTAAATCCAATGTGAAACATGGGGCGATCGGCTCTTTGAGCCGATCCACAGGGAAACCTGAGAGCCGATAGGGCTCGTATTTAATGTTTACGTGTCTACCATGCAGGAACAATCGAAGCACTAACACCTTCCTGATCGGGTCTAGGTCAGGTGGCACGCCCTAGCAACCGCCAGGACGTTGGCCAGAAGATTTGCGGGACGACGCGAGGTGCCAGGGATCCACTAAGCGGCCCTGGGAGCTTCCCGGCTCTTCGTGTTGCTTAACCAACGCCCGTCGGTGGGTTTTGGAGGGTAACTGTAACATCCCAAAAATTTAAAACAAAGAGAAAATGAATTCCCTTTTTCCAAAAATGAGAACCAACAAAAACTTTTATCAAATTAAGTTTGGTACATAGTGAGCATGTTTAATATGTTGTGATATTGCCATGATTGTTTATTTATTGCATTGAACCTAATTTCCAAAAATCCTAAACCCTAATCTTCTCAAAACTAAATAGTATCAAATAAAATAAAATAAAGGCATATGGGGGCATATAACCCCAGTATGCAAATATTGAATAATACCATTTCTTACTTTTCAAAATAGTGGTGAACCATTGAGATACTCCACTAAAACCTAAACCTCATCCCCTTCTCACCATCCTTTATACACAAAATAAAAAGAAATGAAATTAAATAAGAAAAGGACCTATGTGCCTATGACTATTTTGCTAAGACTCTTACCTCGACCTTTCTACTTGATTAGATGCTTTGGAAACCTCAACCAAACTAATCAAGTACTTCCCCAACCAAAACCAAGGTGAAATAAAAATAAATAAAAATAAATGAAACCTATGCATAGCAGCATATGTGGCACATAGCCATTTTTCCAAAACTTGACCTAAGCACCTCTAACTTGCCAAAATGGTTTGAAAGCTTTCACAAACTCAATCTAACATTAAATAAACCTTAAACCATGACCTTGGATCATAAATCAAGAAATGGAAATAAAAACATGAAATGCACCTATGTGCATAGGGCCAAAAATACAAATTTGAGCCAAAGACCATCAAACTTGTTTCCATTGCTTGGATTGTTTTCTTATATCATATTAAACCTCAACCACATCAATGAGATCAAGAAAAAACAAATCAAATGGGAAATAAGAAGATTTTCCATTACCCATATGTGGATATGGCCATTCTTGCAAATCTTTAAACAAGACCTTTTTAAATGGACTCAATGATTTGGAAATGTTTCTAAACAAATAAGAATCACCTTAGAGTCAACAAAGGTCAAACTAAATGGAGAGAAATTAAATAGGGAGAAAATCCCAATTTCACTCACATACACATTATGCCCATTTCCAAATCTTCACCCTAAACCCTTATGGCTTGCACCATTGGTTGTGTTTGGTTGCTAAACACATATAAACACCTTTGGAATCAAACAAACTCAAACCAAATCAAATTTGAATGAAATATGAGCTCACATGCACTAATGGTCATTTGGCCACATTATAAAATGTTCCCCACTTTACCCCTCTGGTTTTCTCTTTTCCTAAACTAAAATTGGTAAACCAAAGCCATGTCATCCAAGACCATGTCAAAATGAGTAACTTTCATGTTGACCACCAAGGTCAGAGTTGACTAGGTTGACCAAAAGAGGAAGGTGACAAGTGGTGATGTTGAAACAAAGAGAAGATCACCCCCATTTTGAAATTTCACAAACCAACTTCATTTTGAGCACCACC
Source organism: Lolium perenne (assembly GCF_019359855.2). NCBI lineage: Eukaryota > Viridiplantae > Streptophyta > Magnoliopsida > Poales > Poaceae > Lolium > Lolium perenne. The sequence continues at coordinate 107,079,603 of NC_067248.2, forward strand.
ACCACCATTGTGCTCTAAACATTATTTAAATCAACTCCACCAAATATTTCTGAAAAATTCCAAAACTTTTCTCTTTCGGCCATTAACACAAACACCTTGTGTGCATAGTTCTACCAACTCCCTACATGCTATTAACCATCAGATTTTTGCCCCAACTATCAAACCTATGTCATGTTGAGTACCTATAGCAACTCCTTGCATCATTGCAGTACCAGAGACACCTTGCTTTGTGCAAAATATTGTAGAACAAGGGCATGCCGTGCATGCATGACACTTGCACATGCTCATTCTTCCTCTGGTCAAATCCAACCATGCTCACCATGTCTAGTACCATGCCCCCACCTCACATAACCAGGCCAAGCACCAAGGACCAGAGACAAAACACCACACACACCCAATGCCCTCACCATGCCACTCACATGGTCACCCCCATGTCACCCCTGCCCTGGCCCCTTGTTCCTCTCTCTCACCTTGTCACTCACCTGTCCCTCGACCCCCTACACCTACCAGACATGACCTTTGGCCGAGGAGAGCAACCAGTGGACTAAAACCATCCATGCCAAGTACTTGGTCACCAGCCCGTGGACACCTCCCTCTCCTCGCATGCACGCCGCGTTCCAACACGTCACCCTGCGCCACCAGCTCCCTCTCGGTCCCACACAACTGCCAGACACGGCCGTTGGCCCGCGCGCGCGCCAGGACAACGACGCGACGTGACGTCCTTGAAGGACGCCGACGTCGGCATTGACCCCGTGCGCCCTGCACACGACGCCATCCACCGCGCCACTACGCACGCGTCATCACCTACCCATGAGCCCCCTCCTGACGCAGCAGCAGTGCCGGAGACGCCCGTGCCCGCCGTGCACCGTGACGTCGTGGCCATGCCGGCCATACCGCGCCTCCCACACCTGGACCCTATATAACCCCCCTCCCTCGCTTGGCACCGCACCACACCACTCCACAACGTCCTCCTCTCCCTCTTAGCGCAGCTCCCCTCATCTCCTCGCCGCTCACCGACGCCTGAAGCTCGCCGGCGGCCACCCGCAAAACCGCCCAAAAGTTTGTCGCCATAGCCTCCAACCCCTATACCATATTGAAGCCCTGGGAAATCTCTGTCCAACGCAACAAACCTCGCCACAAACCGTGCCCGGAGGTGAGCAGGGGAGCCGTCGGAAGTTCGCCGGCGTCGGGCGGAAGACGACGGCCCAGCGCCGTCGGATCCTGATCCGACGCACAGCGTGCGTCGCCCGCGCCCGACGTGCATGCCCCATGCACGCGTGGCCCAGGCCGCCGCTGGGCCGGCCCATTTCGTTTCCCGCCGCGTTTGAATTCAATTTTCGTTTATTTTCTTTTTCAGTTAATTGCTCTCAGATGCTTTACTAAATAATTAATAGCTACAAATCTACTCGGTAAATTTTGATAAATTTTATATAATTGGAAAGCTTATGAAATTCTCTAAACAACTACACTGGTCTCACCCTTAAATTGTTTGTAGAAATAATTTGATAAAAATAACAAGGCAGGGCCTTTTTCAACTTCAAATAATTATTTAAAATCAACCACAAATGCTTTTTAGTTGATTCCAACTCCTATAACTCATATTTCACTTGCACTAATTGTTTATGCAAAAATATGCTATGCTTACTTTGAATGATCATGGCAGGTTTAAATAAAGGACTATATGACTACATCTAGTCAAAGATATTGTCCAAAACTATAAATAAATCCTATAAGAGTTTATCTCTCATTGAAATCTTGTCATGCCCATGAGCTGGAGACTCTGGTCATTTGGGTCTCATATGAATTGTTGATAATATTAAATCCTTACCATGTTAGAATTAAATGGTATGAGGTGCTACACCTCATTTAAATCATTAGTATGTGGTATTAAACTATATGAGGTGTAGCCTCTCATTTAAATGCTTACTCCAAGAGATTTAATGAGAATTGATGACACATGTATTAATAATCCATAGGTTCTTATCTAAAAATACTCAATCATTTTCATAGTAGTATTTAAATTATTCAAGGCTACTTATTAAATCTTATGAGAGGTTTTGGTCTCATTTAAATCCTGTCTCAACTAAGTTAATATGGGGTATAGACTATGGTCAATGTTAAACTCATATTAAATTAGTTGATGATATTAAATCATTAATCATGGGTATTAAAAAGGCATGAGGTGGTGTACCTCATTTAAATCATTTCCCAACAGATACTTGTGAAGAGGTTGACTTTAGTCAACCTAGGTCACATCTTATTCATGAAGGAAATTAAATCTTAATAATATTTAATGAGAGGAAATTATTTTTTTCTTAAGAATAACATTAAATCAACTCACCTAATAAGCATGTTGATTGATAGCTTAGTAAGAGTAATTTATGTGTGTGCTTAGTCTAGTACTTAGGCTTTGTGTGGTAATTGTGTGTATTGTACTCGTATTTAGACGCTAGTACCGAGGAGTACATCGAGGAGGAGGAGGACTACTTTGAAGAGGAAGAGAACTTTGATCACTACTCCAACCAAGGCAAGCTATTATTAATGCAAGCTAACACCAATACAAGCCATACTCTTGCAAGTTAATACACTTGCAAAGTGCAAAGCTCTCCAAGAGCCAAGTACCCCACCTTTTATTTCATGTCTACTAAGCCTATCCCAGCTTTATTACAAGTTTTACTTTCAAGTTCTATTACTTTATTGAATTGAGGTACTTTTTGATTCATGATTCACTTGGTCTGGAATAGAACAGGGTCATCAAAGTTATTCTATGGCACGCAAGCTAAGTTAGCACCCCTCATGACTAGTTGCTAGTGCTAACAAATAAAATTGACTACTCTAGATGGGAACTGGTGAAATGAAATGACTTTGAAAACCTTGGAATGATGAATCATTCTATTGAAAGATTTTGAAGGTGAAGATGACTGGTGAATGACATGGTGAATTTTACAAAAACTGATGGTTGGGTTCGGATGCGATACCATTCCAATTTTGCAAGTACCCCCACAATACCTGATATGGGTAGGGCTTAACTGGAAGTTTATGTATCTTAGTATGGGTTCCCTTTAAACAAGCGTCATCGGGGTTATGCCAAGGGCTGCCTCCAAAGAAACATGACATGATGTGAAATGACGTGAATGAGGTGAACTGTCCGGCCCAAGCCCTGTGCAGTTCCCAGGCTGACTGTCTGTCTTCACTGGGAGGCCAAGCTCATGGGGAGAGGTGCCTGTACTAGGGTATGTAAGTGAAAGGTTATGGTTGGTAGTCCGCACACGGAGTGTGATAAATCAGGGCCAGTTAACCCTGACGGATTATTGCAAATGTTGTGGCACAAGTGTACGACCTCTGCAGAGTGTAGAACTATTCGAATAGCCGTGTCCACGGTTACGGACGATTGGAAAGGCCATACTGTTCCGTCATCAGAACTTTTCAAAAATGTGACATGTGAAGGGTGACTTGTGATTTGAATTTGAAATGGTGACTTTGAATTGAATCACAACAGAGTTGTGGGAATGACACTAATGTTCCCACTTGAGTTAGTCTAGCGATTCAAGCATCTTTACTAAATGTTATGAAATAAACTTGGCTTTATGCAAATAAACCTAGAGCTTAGCATCCCCCTTACTATAGTTGATAGTGCTTACATTAGTATTAGTTTGCGAGTACTTTAAAAGTACTCATGGCTTTGTCCCTGGCTATTCAAATGGCCAGACTATGAAGAGGAACAGCAGTACGAGGAAGAAGGACAGCAGGACGTCTACGACAACTAGGATCACTCCTGATGTCAACAGTTGCCTGTGGAATAGATGGACCGCAACCGTTACTTCGCTTCCGCTATGTGTTTTGTAATAGGATCTCTAGATCCACTATGGTGTGTTAAGACTGGATCATGTGATCCCTCTATGTAAGACAATTATGTGTTGTAATGAATGATGTGTTGTGATATCAATCTATTATGTCTCGCAAAAACAATATTCCTGGGATTGCGATGAATGGCATAATAGGCATCTGGACTTAAAAATCTGGGTGTTGACAAGTTGGTATCAGAGCCATTGTTGACCTTAGGAGACCCTAGTTAGAATGGACGTCTGAAAAACTTAGTTTCAAAACCAATGAAGTGAATATTTATGAAAACTTATTCTCACTCTTATCCTTGAGATCTTTTCCAAAATAAGAGATCCATACTCTACTTTTCCTTGTAATCCTACATAAAATTTTGCACACTTGATCACTTCTCTAACTTACTCATCTTAAATTTCTCACAGATGGAATACCAATGGGAATGCTATCAGCTTGGTCACGGAGGAGAACTGAGGTTCGAAAAGGAATTGAAGCAACTAGTGGAATATCTAGGACACCCGTACCCCGAGTTCTTCGGAACATCCTTCAATAATCAGTTGGGAGGATCACCCCGGTGGGGAGTTTCTGCTGATCTAGGAAGAAAGCTTGGAGCCCCAGTATGGGAAACCATATGGTTTTCTGTAACGGGAAACACCTGGAAGGAAGGACTAGTCAAAGCTATGCAAGAAGCAATCGCCCGTCTGTGTGGACAAAATGAGAACAAGATCCGGAACACTCGTTTCATCTACTACCCAAGACAGGACTCCATGGGAAGATCGATGACCATACCACCACACACGGAGATGAACCACTATGTAGCACACCAGGACTTCAGGCTGTACAAAACCCGCAGAGATTTGGACCACGCCCTCGCACTTCGCCAAGCACCTCAACCGTAAAGACGAAGAATTTCCCCCCTGAAGAGAAGTATTATTAAAGCACTATCGTAGGTGTGAGTTGTATCGGTCCCTTTGTATCGTAGAGCGAATGAATGGTTCTTAAAACCAACGGTGTGTTAGATTTGTAATGTGTGATGCTTGCTATGAATGAAAAAGTGTTGTTGGTTTTTACCCCCTCAACACTACTCAAGTTTTGAAAACTTTTTGAATTTAACTCAAACAAACCATAGAAATTTCCCTCTTATCTTATCATCTATCTCAATCTTCAGATGGCCCCACCCAACCGCAACGCCAACCAGGATGCCATGATGCAACTGCTGCAGACCCTGATGACCGATAGGGAAGATCAAAGAGCTGAACGCCAAGCCAACCTTGCTGCACTGCAACAGATAGCTCAGAACAATCAAGGCCACGGAAACCATGACCACCCAGGATCAAAGCTGAAGAACTTTCAGAACACCAACCCTCCGATGTTTAGCAAGACCGAAGAACCCCTTGACGCAGATGACTGGCTCCAGACAATGGAGAACAACCTAGAAGTTGCGGGAGTAGAAGCCGCAGAGAAAGTACTGTTTGCCACCCACTACCTGTCAGGATCTGCCAGAGCCTGGTGGACAAGCGCCCTCGCAATGAATGCGGGGCAAATGATGACTTGGGAAGACTTCAAACTCAAGTTCAGCAAATATCATGTGCCCCAAGGACTGATCAAGAAGATGAGAGACGAGTTCCGCGAACTCAAACAAGGAAGGATGTCCGTGGTGGAATACCGCGACAAGTTTCTTACACTGTCAAGGTACGCCCCGGATGAGACAGACACCAATGAGAAGAGGAAGGAAAGATTTCTGAATGGACTGCATGACGAGATGCAAACTGTGTTAGTGAACATTCCGTTCGCTGACCTCGAAGCCCTTGTGGACTCAGCCATCCAGATGGAAGGGAAGCTGCATCAAGCCAACGAGAACCGCAAGCGCAGGATGATGAACCAGAATGGGTCCCACCATACCCAGAAGTACCGCAACAACTCCTCTGGAGGATTCACCCCAAGACACAACAAGCCCCCTGCTCAGAATTATCGCCCCAACTACACCAACAACAACGGAGGACCCCCGAAGCCCGGAGGCAACCACAACAACAACAACAGCCACAACAACCACAGAAACCTCAACGACAACAACAACCACCCCAATGGTAACAACAACAACCCCAATACTGCCCCGAAGACTGGAAGTAACACTGTCCCTGTCACCCCAAAGGACAAGTCAACGGTGAACTGCTATGAATGTGGAGTGGTGGGTCACTACTCCAATGAGTGCCCCAAGAAGCTTGCCAGGATTGCCGCCAACACCGCTGCACCTGCTCAGCAACAGCGCCGCTTTGCAGGAAGAAGGAACCAGAACAACAACAACGGCCGTTTCTATCACATTACTGCCCATGAAGCCCAGGAAGCCCCTCAGGCCATGCCAAGTATGTTCCCTGTTAATCTCACTGCTCAATCTTTCTTAGGAACCTAACTTTTCTTAAAATCTCGGGACGAGATTTGTTTAAGGGGGAAGGGTTTGTAACATCCCAAAAATTTAAAACAAAGAGAAAATGAATTCCCTTTTTCCAAAAATGAGAACCAACAAAAACTTTTATCAAATTAAGTTTGGTACATAGTGAGCATGTTTAATATGTTGTGATATTGCCATGATTGTTTATTTATTGCATTGAACCTAATTTCCAAAAATCCTAAACCCTAATCTTCTCAAAACTAAATAGTATCAAATAAAATAAAATAAAGGCATATGGGGGCATATAACCCCAGTACCATTTCTTACTTTTCAAAATAGTGGTGAACCATTGAGATACTCCACTAAAACCTAAACCTCATCCCCTTCTCACCATCCTTTATACACAAAATAAAAAGAAATGAAATTAAATAAGAAAAGGACCTATGTGCCTATGACTATTTTGGTAAGAATCTTACCTCGACCTTTCTACTTGATTAGATGCTTTGGAAACCTCAACCAAACTAATCAAGTACTTCCCCAACCAAAACCAAGGTGAAATAAAAATAAATGAAACCTATGCATAGCAGCATATGTGACACATAGCCATTTTTCCAAAACTTGACCTAAGCACCTCTAACTTGCCAAAATGGTTTGAAAGCTTTCACAAACTCAATCTAACATTAAATAAACCTTAAACCATGACCTTGGATCATAAATCAAGAAATGGAAATAAAAACATGAAACGCACCTATGTGCATAGGGCCAAAAATACAAATTTGAGCCAAAGACCATCAAACTTGTTTCCATTGCTTGGATTGTTTTCTTATATCATATTAAACCTCAACCACATCAATGAGATCAAGAAAAAACAAATCAAATGGGAAATAAGAAGATTTTCCATTACCCATATGTGGATATGGCCATTCTTGCAAATCTTTAAACAAGACCTTTTTAAATGGACTCAATGATTTGGAAATGTTTCTAAACAAATAAGAATCACCTTAGAGTCAACAAAGGTCAAACTAAATGGAGAGAAATTAAATAGGGAGAAAATCCCAATTTCACTCACATACACATTATGCCCATTTCCAAATCTTCACCCTAAACCCTTATGGCTTGCACCATTGGTTGTGTTTGGTTGCTAAACACATATAAACACCTTTGGAATCAAACAAACTCAAACCAAATCAAATTTGAATGAAATATGAGCTCACATGCACTAATGGTCATTTGGCCACATTATAAAATGTTCCCCACTTTACCCCTCTGGTTTTCTCTTTTCCTAAACTAAAATTGGTAAACCAAAGCCATGTCATCCAAGACCATGTCAAAATGAGTAACTTTCATGTTGACCACCAAGGTCAGAGTTGACTAGGTTGACCAGTAGGAAGGTGACAAGTGGTGATGTTGAAACAAAGAGAAGATCACCCCCATTTTGAAATTTCACAAACCAACTTCATTTTGAGCACCACCACCACCATTGTGCTCTAAACATTATTTAAAATCAACTCCACCAAATATTTCTGAAAAATTCCAAAACTTTTCTCTTTCGGCCATTAACACAAACACCTTGTGTGCATAGTTCTACCAACTCCCTACATGCTATTAACCATCAGATTTTTGCCCCAACTATCAAACCTATGTCATGTTGAGTACCTATAGCAACTCCTTGCATCATTGCAGTACCAGAGACACCTTGCTTTGTGCAAAATATTGTAGAACAAGGGCATGCCGTGCATGCATGACACTTGCACATGCTCATTCTTCCTCTGGTCAAATCCAACCATGCTCACCATGTCTAGTACCATGCCCCCACCTCACATAACCAGGCCAAGCACCAAGGACCAGAGACAAAACACCACACACACCCAATGCCCTCACCATGCCACTCACATGGTCACCCCCATGTCACCCCTGCCCTGGCCCCTTGTTCCTCTCTCTCACCTTGTCACTCACCTGTCCCTCGACCCCCTACACCTACCAGACATGACCTTTGGCCGAGGAGAGCAACCAGTGGACTAAAACCATCCATGCCAAGTACTTGGTCACCAGCCCGTGGACACCTCCCTCTCCTCGCATGCACGCCGCGTTCCAGCACGTCACCCTGCGCCACCAGCTCCCTCTCGGTCCCACACAACTGCCAGACACGGCCGTTGGCCCGTGCGCGCGCCAGGACAACGACGCGACGTGACGTCCTTGAAGGACGCCGACGTCGGCATTGACCCCGTGCGCCCTGCACACGACGCCATCCACCGCGCCACTACGCACGCGTCATCACCTACCCATGAGCCCCCTCCTGACGCAGCAGCAGTGCCGGAGACGCCCGTGCCCGCCGTGCACCGTGACGTCGTGGCCATGCCGGCCATGCCACGCCTCCCACACCTGGACCCTATATAACCCCCCTCCCTCGCTTGGCACCGCACCACACCACTCCACAACGTCCTCCTCTCCCTCTTAGCGCAGCTCCCCTCATCTCCTCGCCGCTCACCGACGCCTGAAGCTCGCCGGCGGCCACCCGCAAAACCGCCCAAAAGTTTGTCGCCATAGCCTCCAACCCCTATACCATATTGAAGCCCTGGGAAATCTCTGTCCAATGCAACAAACCTCGCCGCAAACCGTGCCCGGAGGTGAGCAGGGGAGCCGTCGGAAGTTCGCCGGCGTCGGGCGGAAGACGACGGCCCAGCGCCGTCGGATCCTGATCCGACGCACAGCGTGCGTCGCCCGCGCCCGACGTGCATGCCCCATGCACGCGTGGCCCAGGCCGCCGCTGGGCCGGCCCATTTCGTTTCCCGCCGCGTTTGAATTCAATTTTCGTTTATTTTCTTTTTCAGTTAATTGCTCTCAGATGCTTTACTAAATAATTAATAGCTACAAATCTACTCGGTCAATTTTGATAAATTTTATATAATTGGAAAGCTTATGAAATTCTCTAAACAACTACACTGGTCTCACCCTTAAATTGTTTGTAGAAATAATTTGATAAAAATAACAAGGCAGGGCCTTTTTCAACTTCAAATAATTATTTAAAATCAACCACAAATGCTTTTTAGTTGATTCCAACTCCTATAACTCATATTTCACTTGCACTAATTGTTTATGCAAAAATATGCTATGCTTACTTTGAATGATCATGGCAGGTTTAAATAAAGGACTATATGACTACATCTAGTCAAAGATATTGTCCAAAACTATAAATAAATCCTATAAGAGTTTATCTCTCATTTAAATCTTGTCATGCCCATGAGCTGGAGACTCTGGTCATTTGGGTCTCATATGAATTGTTGATAATATTAAATCCTTACCATGTTAGAATTAAATGGTATGAGGTGCTACACCTCATTTAAATCATTAGTATGTGGTATTAAACTATATGAGGTGTAGCCTCTCATTTAAATGCTTACTCCAAGAGATTTAATGAGAATTGATGACACATGTATTAATAATCCATAGGTTCTTATCTAAAAATACTCAATCATTTTCATAGTAGTATTTAAATTATTCAAGGCTACTTATTAAATCTTATGAGAGGTTTTGGTCTCATTTAAATCCTGTCTCAACTAAGTTAATATGGGGTATAGACTATGGTCAATGTTAAACTCATATTAAATTAGTTGATGATATTAAATCATTAATCATGGGTATTAAAAAGGCATGAGGTGGTGTACCTCATTTAAATCATTTCCCAACAGATACTTGTGAAGAGGTTGACTTTAGTCAACCTAGGTCACATCTTATTCATGAAGGAAATTAAATCTTAATAATATTTAATGAGAGGAAATTATTTTTTTCTTAAGAATAACATTAAATCAACTCACCTAATAAGCATGTTGATTGATAGCTTAGTAAGAGTAATTTATGTGTGTGCTTAGTCTAGTACTTAGGCTTTGTGTGGTAATTGTGTGTATTGTACTCGTATTTAGACACTAGTACCGAGGAGTACATCGAGGAGGAGGAGGAATACTTTGAAGAGGAAGAGAACTTTGATCACTACTCCAACCAAGGCAAGCTATTATTAATGCAAGCTAACACCAATACAAGCCATACTCTTGCAAGTTAATACACTTGCAAAGTGCAAAGCTCTCCAAGAGCCAAGTACCCCACCTTTTATTTCATGTCTACTAAGCCTATCCCAGTTTTATTACAAGTTTTACTTTCAAGTTCTATTACTTTATTGAATTGAGGTACTTTTTGATTCATGATTCACTTGGTCTGGAATAGAACAGGGTCATCAAAGTTATTCTATGGCACGCAAGCTAAGTTAGCACCCCTCATGACTAGTTGCTAGTGCTAACAAATAAAATTGACTACTCTAGATGGGAACTGGTGAAATGAAATGACTTTGAAAACCTTGGAATGATGAATCATTCTATTGAAAGATTTTGAAGGTGAAGATGACTGGTGAATGACATGGTGAATTTTACAAAAACTGATGGTTGGGTTCGGATGCGATACCATTCCAATTTTGCAAGTACCCCCACAATACCTGATATGGGTAGGGCTTAACTGGAAGTTTATGTATCTTAGTATGGGTTCCCTTTAAACAAGCGTCATCGGGGTTATGCCAAGGGCTGCCTCCAAAGAAACATGACATGATGTGAAATGACGTGAATGAGGTGAACTGTCCGGCCCAAGCCCTGTGCAGTTCCCAGGCTGACTGTCTGTCTTCACTGGGAGGCCAAGCTCATGGGGAGAGGTGCCTGTACTAGGGTATGTAAGTGAAAGGTTATGGTTGGTAGTCCGCACACGGAGTGTGATAAATCAGGGCCAGTTAACCCTGACGGATTATTGCAAATGTTGTGGCACAAGTGTACGACCTCTGCAGAGTGTAGAACTATTCGAATAGACGTGTCCACGGTTACGGACGATTGGAAAGGCCATACTGTTCCGTCATCAGAACTTTTCAAAAATGTGACATGTGAAGGGTGACTTGTGATTTGAATTTGAAATGGTGACTTTGAATTGAATCACAACAGAGTTGTGGGAATGACACTAATGTTCCCACTTGAGTTAGTCTAGCGATTCAAGCATCTTTACTAAATGTTATGAAATAAACTTGGCTTTATGCAAATAAAACTAGAGCTTAGCATCCCCCTTACTATAGTTGATAGTGCTTACATTAGTATTAGTTTGCGAGTACTTTAAAAGTACTCATGGCTTTGTCCCTGGCTATTCGAATGGCCAGACTATGAAGAGGAATAGCAGTACGAGGAAGAAGGACAGCAGGACGTCTACGACAACTAGGATCACTCCTGACGTCAACAGTTGCCTGTGGAATAGATGGACCGCAACCGTTACTTCGCTTCCGCTATGTGTTTTGTAATAGGATCTCTAGATCCACTATGGTGTGTTAAGACTGGATCATGTGATCCCTCTATGTAAGACAATTATGTGTTGTAATGAATGATGTGTTGTGATATCAATCTATTATGTCTCGCAAAAACAATATTCCTGGGATTGCGATGAATGGCATAATAGGCATCTGGACTTAAAAATCTGGGTGTTGACAGTAACACCCTAACCCTATACCCTAAACATATACCTCACCATAAATACTTACCTTTAACCTAAACCCTAGCCCTACCCCCTAAACCCTAGCCCTAACCCTACACCAAACCCTAACCAGTAGATCAGGAACACCCTCGATCGTGTGATAATGGCTCTAGCTGCGGGTATATGTGCCAAAGGGTCCCAATCTTGGTTCTCCATGTGTATATGTCCTAAACAAACCTAAAATAATGAATAGTTACATTGGTGCACCCTCGCGCGGAGAAATCTAGGGGGGTAGACCAGCCGGGGCACACGTTCCGCTGTTTTGGGGGAAGGAGGGGGAGAACGACCGCCGGAGCACCGGAACCCCACCAAATCTTGCATGTGGACCTATGATATGTCAAAGTGTGGTGCAAGGTCTAATGGTGCAAAAGTAGCTCCCCTAAACCCTAAACCCTAAACTTATCACGTCCGGAGTTCTATGGCTTTTAGGGGAAATGAGTAGGAAACGACCCGTTTCACCACATAGTTTGTCGGAACGAGGCCATATTTGGCACGTGCGTGGACCTTAGGATGGGAAGCAAGGCCCCTGTCGCGGATTTCCAATCCGAACCACGGGCGACGGTTTTTCCATTTTTGGGGTGCCGGAAGGGCTTTTTTTGTGAAGGAGCTACATGGTGCGCATTTTAGTATTGCGCGAGACCTCCGCGCAGCAGTAGGATACCTCCTACGCACCACCTATCACATGCCGTATGCGCGCGGTAGCCATCTGGGAATCCCTCCCGCTTCCTGCGGTGTCCCGCCGAATCCGCTGGAAACTGACCGGATTTGAACTGGGGCCACACTTTCCTTGGCTCAATAAATGGAGGGGAAAATGTTTTTAGGTCTAGGACGCGTCATTTTATGTGCTAAATATTTTCCGTTTCGCGCGTTGGCGGACGGGTGCACGCGCGCGCCCGGTACGGCCATACCGCATGTCCCGGCGGCCCCGTTTTGCGCAGTTGGCAAATTAAACGGAGCCAAAAAAAATCGAGCGGAGCCGCGTGGCGTCATTTTATGTGTCCTAGTAACCACTTCAAAAGACGGAATTGGGATATGGCAATTATCTTGAAAAACCCTTCACGGAGAGGGCTATCACGTCCGGAGTTCTATGGCTTTTAGGGGAAATGAGTAGGAAACGACCCGTTTCACCACATAGTTTGTCGGAACGAGGCCATATTTGGCACGTGCGTGGACCTTAGGATGGGAAGCAAGGCCCCTGTCACGGATTTCCAATCCGAACCACGAGCAACGGTTTTTCCATTTTCGGGGTGCCGGAAGGGCTTTTTTTTGTGAAGGAGCTACATGGTGCGCATTTTAGTATTGCGCGAGACCTCCGCGCAGCGGCAGGATACCTCCTACGCACCACCTATCACATGCCGTATGCGCGCGGTAGCCATATGGGAATCCCTCCCCCTTCCTGCGGTGTCCCTCCGAATCCGCTGGAAACTGACCGGATTTGAACTGGGGCCACACTTTCCTTGGCTCAATAAATGGAGGGGAAAATGTTTTTAGGTCTAGGACGCGTCATTTTATGTGCTAAATGTTTTCCGTTTCGCGCGTTGGCGGACGGGTGCATGCGCGCGCCCGGTACGGCCATACCGCATGTCCCGGCGGCCCCGTTTTGCGCAGTTGGCAAATTAAACGGAGCCAAAAAAATCGAGCGGAGCCGCGTGGTGTCATTTTATGTGTCCTAGTAACCACTTCAAAAGACGGAATTGGGATACGGCAATTATCTTGAAAAAACCCTTCACGAATAGGGCTATCACGTCCGGAGTTCTATGGCTTTTAGGGGAAATGAGTAGGAAACGACCCATTTCACCACATAGTTTGTCGGAACGAGGCCATATTTGGCACGTGCGTGGACCTTAGGATGGGAAGCAAGGCCCCTGTCGCGGATTTCCAATCCGAACCACGAGCGACGGTTTTTCCATTTTCGGGGTGCCGGAAGGGCTTTTTTTTGTGAAGGAGCTACATGGTGCGCATTTTAGTATTGCGCGAGACCTCCGCGCAGCGGCAGGATACCTCCTACGCACCACCTATCACATGCCGTATGCGCGCGGTAGCCATCTGGGAATCCCTCCCGTTTCCTGCGGTGTCCCGCCGAATCCGTTGGAAACTGACCAGATTTGAACTGGGGCCACACTTTCCTTGGCTCAATAAATGGAGGGGAAAATGTTTTTAGGTCTAGGACGCGTCATTTTATGTGCTAAATGTTTTCCGTTTCGCGCGTTGGCGGACGGGTGCATGCGCGCGCCCGGTACGGCCATACCGCATGTCCCGGCGGCCCCGTTTTGCGCAGTTGGCAAATTAAACGGAGCCAAAAAAATCGAGCGGAGCCGCGTGGCATCATTTTATGTGTCCTAGTAACCACTTCAACAGACGGAATTGGGATATGGCAATTATCTTGAAAAACCCTTCACGAATAGGGCTATCACGTCCGGAGTTCTATGGCTTTTAGGGGAAATGAGTAGGAAACGACCCGTTTCACCACATAGTTTGTCGGAACGAGGCCATATTTGGCACGTGCGTGGACCATAGGATGGGAAGCAAGGCCCCTGTCGCGGATTTCCAATCCGGACCACGGGCGACGGTTTTTCCATTTTCGGGGTGCCGGAAGGGCTTTTTTTTGTGAAGGAGCTACATGGTGCGCATTTTAGTATTGCGCGAGACCTCCGTGCAGCGGTAGGATACCTCCTACGCACCACCTATCACATGCCGTATGCGCGCGGTAGCCATATGGGAATCCCTCCCGCTTCCTGCGGTGTCCCGCCGAATCCGCTGGAAACTGACCGGATTTGAACTGGGGACACACTTTCCTTGGCTCAATAAATGGAGGGGAAAATGTTTTTAGGTCTAGGACGCGTCATTTTATGTGCTAAATGTTTTCCGTTTCGCGCGTTGGCGGACGGGTGCACGCGCGCGCCCGGTACGGCCATACCGCATGTCCCAGCGGCCCCATTTTGCGCAGTTGGCAAATTAAACGGAGCCAAAAAAATCGAGCGGAGCCGCGTGGCGTCATTTTATGTGTCCTAGTAACCACTTCAAAAGACGGAATTGGGATACGGCAATTATCTTGAAAAACCCTTCACGAATAGGGCTATCACGTCCGGAGTTCTAAGGCTTTTAGGGGAAATGAGTAGGAAATGACCCGTTTCACCACATAGTTTGTCGGAACGAGGCCATATTTGGCACGTGCGTGGACCTTAGGATGGGAAGCAAGGCCCCTGTCGCGGATTTCCAATCCGAACCACGAGCGACGGTTTTTCCATTTTCGGGGTGCCGGAAGGGCTTTTTTTTGTGAAGGAGCTACATGGTGCGCATTTTAGTATTGCGCGAGACCTCCGCGCAGCAGCAGGATACCTCCTACGCACCACCTATCACATGCCGTATGCGCGCGGTAGCCATATGGGAATCCCTCCCGCTTCCTGCGGTGTCCCGCCGAATCCGCTGGAAACTGACCGGATTTGAACTGGGGCCACACTTTCCTTGGCTCAATAAATGGAGGTGAAAATGTTTTTAGGTCTAGGACACGTCATTTTATGTGCTAAATGTTTTCCGTTTCGCGCGTTGGTGGACGGGTGCACGCGCGCGCCCGGTACGGCCATACCGCATGTCCCGGCGGCCCCGTTTTGCGCAGTTGGCAAATTAAACGGAGCCAAAAAAATCGAGCGGAGCTGCGTGGCGTCATTTTATGTGTCCTAGTAACCACTTCAAAAGACGGAATTGGGATACGGCAATTATCTTGAAAAACCCTTCACGAATAGGGCTATCACGTCCGGAGTTCTATGGCTTTTAGGGGAAATGAGTAGGAAACGGCCCGTTTCACCACATAGTTTGTCGGAACGAGGCCATATTTGGCACGTGCGTGGAACTTAGGATGGGAAGCAAGGCCCCTATCGCGGATTTCCAATCCGAACCACGAGTGACGGTTTTTCCATTTTAGGGGTGCCGGAAGGGATTTTTTTTGTGAAGGAGCTACATGGTGCTCATTTTAGTATTGCGCGAGACCTCCGCGCAGCAGCAGGATACCTCCTACGCACCACCTATCACATGTCGTATGCGCGCGGTAGCCATCTGGGAATCCCTCCCGCTTCCTGCGGTGTCCCGCCGAATCCGCTGGAAACTGACCGGATTTGAACTGGGGCCACACTTTCCTTGGCTCAATAAATGGAGGGGAAAATGTTTTTAGGTCTAGGACGCGTCATTTATGTGCTAAATGTTTTCCGTTTCGCGCGTTGGCGGACGGGTGCACGCGCGCGCCCGGTACGGCCATACCGCATGTCCCGACGGCCCCGTTTTGCGCAGTTGGCAAATTAAACGGAGCCAAAAAATTCGAGCGGAGCCACGTGGCGTCATTTTATGTGTCCTAGTAACCACTTCAAAAGACGGAATTGGGATACGGCAATTATCTTGAAAAACCCTTCACGAATAGGGCTATCACGTCCGGAGTTCTATGGCTTTTAGGGGAAATGAGTAGGAAACGGCCTGTTTCACCACATAGTTTGTCGGAACGAGGCCATATTTGGCACGTGCGTGGACCTTAGGATGGGAAGCAAGGCCCCTGTTGCGGATTTCCAATCCGAACCACGGGCGACGGTTTTTCCATTTTCGGGGTGCCGGAAGGGCTTTTTTTTGTGAAGGAGCTACATGGTGCGCATTTTAGTATTGCGCGAGACCTCCGCGCAGCGGCAGGATACCTCCTACGCACCACCTATCACATGCCGTATGCACGCGGTAGCCATCTGGGAATCCCTCCCGCTTCCTGCGGTGTCCCGCCGAATCCGCTGGAAACTGACCGGATTTGAACTGGGGCCACACTTTCCTTGGCTCAATAAATGGAGGGGAAAATGTTTTTAGGTCTAGGACGCGTCATTTTATGTGCTAAATGTTTTCCGTTTCGCGCGTTGGCGGACGGGTGCACGCGCGCGCCCGGTACGGCCATACCGCATGTCCCGGCGGCCCCGTTTTGCGCAGTTGGCAAATTAAACGGAGCCAAAAAAAATCGAGCGGAGCCGCGTGGCATCATTTTATGTGTCCTAGTAACCACTTCAAAAGACGGAATTGGGATACGGAAATTATCTTGAAAAACCCTTCACGAATAGGGCTATCACGTTCGGAGTTCTATGGCTTTTAGGGGAAATGAGTAGGAAACGGCCCGTTTCACCACGTAGTTTGTCGGAACGAGGCCATATTTGGCACGTGCGTGGACCTTAGGATGGGAAGCAAGGCCCCTGTCGCGGATTTCCAATCCGAACCACGAGCGACGGTTTTTCCATTTTCGGGGTGCCGGAAGGGCTTTTTTTTGTGAAGGAGCTACATGGTGCGCATTTTAGTATTGCGCGAGACCTCCGCGTAGCGGCAGGATACCTCCTATGCACCACCTATCACATGCCTTATGCGCGCGGTAGCCATCTGGGAATCCCTCCCGCTTCCTGCGGTGTCCCGCCGAATCCGTTGGAAACTTATCGGGAGGATTTGAACTGGGGCCACACTTTCCTTGGCTCAATAAATGGAGGGAAAAATGTTTTTAGGTCTAGGACGCGTCATTTTATGTGCTAAATGTTTTTCGTTTCGCGCGTTGGCGGATGGGTGCACGCGCGCGCCCGGTACGGCCATACCGCATGTCCCGGCGGCCCCTTTTTGCGCAGTTGGCAAATTAAACGGAGCCAAAAAGTCGAGCGGAGACGACGTACATTCTAGCTAGGAGCTAGAATCCTTCACGATCGAACTACCACGTTCGGAATCTTGATGTATATAGAATGGGATAAAGCTTGCATATGCCTTATGATAAGCATACAATTAGTGTGTGCAAGAGACATATATTATTTGACCTAATTAACCAAACATTTTCTGATTTTTTTAAATAATTTAATTATTAAGGATTCTAGGAGTTTCATATATCCCTATATTATTATCATTAAAGGAATGAAGGTGACACACGTTTTAATTACATGATATTCTGTTTTTAAAAATATTTTAATCTATACCAAATTATATGCATTATTGCGCATTTAATTATTAATGTTTTGCACAAAAAAGCCCCAAAAATTCCCTCCAAAACCCCAAAACTCCAAAACCCTCCAAAACCCCAAAACTCTCCCGCCCAGCTTCTCCCGCCAGCTCCAGCGAAATGTTTTGAATCCGCCCGCCACTAACCTAAGCTGGAAAGGAGGGCAAATGTCCGAAACGCCACTAACCTAAGCTGGAAAGGAGGGACATTTCAGTCAAATCCCGTACGAGCTCCCTCAATTCCCCAATTCCCCTCCCACTCCGGTGCAATACGAACCCCAATTCCCCTCCCACTCCGCTCATCCCCACCCGCCGACGGCCACCGACGAGCGGCGCTCCGACGAGCGGACGAGCGGAGAACTACCCGCCGACGACGGCCGCGCGTGCGTAGACGCTCGCCACAAGATCTTCAGGCGAGTTCCCTCCTCAACCCGACCCCTCCCCCCCTCTTCGATCTATGGCCTTTTCTTGGCCTGCTTAGGGTTTCGTCGGCCATGGCTAGGGTTACGGTTTGCTTGGCATGGCATGGTTAGGGTTAGGGATTTCGTGGCATGGCTTGTTTCCTTGGCTTGTCCAGGGTCAGGGTTGCTCGGCCTGTCATGGTTCTTGCTGCAACCAGTCCATGGTTGCTTCGGATCTTGCTTTTCATGTTCTTGCAGCAACCAGTCGATGATTGCTGCGGATCTTGCCTGGCTCAGGCTCTGTAGATTTTAGATTTGGTTTTCTGCAGTCCCTATATGATTACCTGCTGCCGATCTTGCTTGCTATATGCAATCAGTCCATGGTTGCTTCGGATCTTGATTGGCATGTGTCTTGCTGCAACCAGTCGATGATTGCTGCGGATCTTGCTTGGCTCGTGCTCAGAGAATTTAGATCTGGTTTACTGCAGTCCCTATATGATTACCTGCTGCCGATCTTGCTTGCTGTATCCAACCAGTCAATTAGTGATGCAGATCTTGCCTGGCGTGGGTCTCGCTGCAACCAGTCTGTGATTGTTGGGAGATTTTACTTGGCTTGGGCTCTGTAGATTGTACATCTAGTTTACTGCAGTCCATATATGATTAGCTTCTACAGATCTTTCTTGCTGCAACTAGTACATAATATGATTACCTGCTGCGGATCTTGCTTGGTACAGATCTTTACCAAGGCATTCCCTTTTATATTTCGTCGATGAACATTTATATTGCCCTTCTATCCTGTGTTGATGAAACTTCTCCCAAACAAAGTTTGGGAGCCCTGTTTATCTGTACATGCCTACAGCTTTTTCTGTGTACATGTCTATTGTTGTATGAAGGGATATGTCTAATGATTATAACCTGTTATCTTTGTAGGTAATACTATCAAGGTCTGACCTACTTCAAGGAGCAAGGTGAACCAGGTGATTGTTGATCCACATGAACCTATGTTGCTTGGTTCTTTAATTGCATCCATATGTTGTATCTGCTGTCACTAATTGTTATTCTTTTCGTGCCAGCACATATCCAACCCATCAACATCAGGCATGGCAAAGACTGGGAAGAAGCAGCTGGCTGGTATGCGGCTTCATCCTAACATCATTGTGTCTAATTGATGCTTTTAATCGGGTGCTGGGTTTTTTTTGGCTCTGTCTGAATATTTCTGTACCCTAGGATTAAATGAAACTAAAAGTTGAAAATTTCTATGATTAAACAATTTACCTTAGTTGTTCGAGTTGGCTTGCTTCTATGCATTTCAACCATCAATCTAATGGTTACATATTTCTCTCATACATGTAAAGAAGCGCCACTCACCGAGATAGAGAAGGACAGGGCTAGGACAATGATGCGGAACAACTGTGTCTTACAATCCCTGGGTATCCCCGCCGTAGTGTCAATTTTTAGGAAGTCACATGGTGGTGGAGGTGGAGGTCGTTCCACACTTTCAAATGATGAGTCATCTGCCATAACACAAGGCGACAGCTCAGATTATCATCCGAGCAATGACCAATTGGTTGACCAGGAGGATGGGGAGGTTGAAGGGAGTATAGGGGAACACATTGAGAAGGTGCATTCTGCTTATCATCTTTGGAGGGCTGACATTAGTTGTATCTGTTTTCTTATTTATGTTTTGCTATAACCTGTGATGTAATGCCATTTTGTTTTGCTATTTTTGCGAGGCATTGAAGGATCCCAAGAGTAGAAAGAAAAAGGCTTCTGTTAGAAAGACAAGCCCAGGGAGGAGGAGTAAGAGGTTGCAAAAGGAACAAAGTTCAATGCCTCCCGTTAGAGTGTTTGCTGATGCTCCAGGAGGGAGAAAGAGGCATCTGGAACCTGTTGCTGAAGCTCCTTCCAAAAGAGTCACCAGGAGGACATCAAGTGAAGCGTCTGCAACCAACAATGAAGATACTCCGCCCCGCAACAATCGCAGTAGCTCACCGCAGATTGATGAAAGGATCGATGAAGCAAGCACTGTTCGCAGGGACACAGGTCCTACTGCATCTGATGTCATGGTCCATCAGCACTTTGATTCTGATGGTTTTCTTGATCCTGAGGATGATGAAGGCAAGTTTTTGTTGGACAGCTGTCCACACTATCTACTGCCTTTTTTGTTTATCTTTATAAACTCTTTTGGTTGTGGGTGCTGCTTTCTGACATGATCTTTGTATGTATGCTATTCAGGTGGAACCACCGCCGCAGTGGCCGTAAAAGGAAGGGCACCGGGCTGGAGCAGATTTGCAAGGGGATGGGAGTCAAGCTTACCATTGAGATTCCTCCAGGGCTGAAACGTCCTGAGAAGCCTTTGCCTGCTGCCAAGTTTGCATCGGAGGGTGGAATGCTTGCAAGAGGCCAGATGCCGCTCCTTCCGCATTTCAAGTTGTACAAGAGGGATGAGAATTTGTTGGCCGACTTCGTTGGAAAGATGGGGGTAATCTTCTTCATCACCAGTTCATTTGTTAGATGATAGGAGTGCTTGCTTGATTGTTCATAGTTCATGATAACTAACCTCGTCCTTGCCCTTGTTTGCTTTGTAGGCAAATTTCAATATGGACACAGAGTCGGAAGTCATCCAAGGCTTGCTATGACGCATCAAGGAAAGTGTCGAAGAACAGCGCTACATCCCGAAAAGGGACTACTTCGACAAAGTACCAGCAAATGAAGTCAGCATCAAGTCCTGTTAAGGATGTCTCGGATGAAGAATGGGAAGCTATAATCGTCTGTGGGTAACCCCAAGACACAGTGGTATGTTCTTTGCTTCAGCAGTCATTAGTGCTTGCATGGTAGACATGATGCTCATCGTTATAGTGTGCACATTGCTGAATATCATGATTGTGCCCTTCTCGCAGAACACATGTACCAAGAACAAGGACAAATAAGGCGGTCAAATTTGGCCAAAAGATCGCTCTCGTAGCTATGTCGCTCATCTGTATGCAAATCGTAAGAACACTCTTACAGAATTTCCTTTTGCATCTTACTCTTGTCTCCACAAGCTTATGTTCTCGATTCTTGGTGAACATCATTTCCAGAGAGGAGGAGCGCAGAGGTGAAGAGCTAGATGCAATCGACATCTTTAAGGCGACCCATCACAAGAAGAAGGATGGTTTCTCCGAGGAAGCTCTAGCTGCAATAGTAAGTGACTTGTTCATTTCACTTTTGTGAACCATTCTTGGACCTCGTGCGTTTCCCGAATTGATGAATCTTTTGGAAATGGATCTCCGTGCTGATATGGAAGCTGAGTTGGCTATTCCCGTGCCGAAGGTGCACCGCCAAGGTCTCAGCCGCTGTTGTTGCAAAGGTTCTTAGCAAGGAAGCCAAGCACATCACTTTCCCGAAGAATGCCGGACTTCAGCCCGGCCCACCGTCAAGCTCAACAAGCCCACCGCAGCTGCTGTATCGGCGCATGTTCATGACCTGGAAGCACAGCTGAAGAGGTCCCAGGAGGAAGCTGAACAGATGAAGCAGCAGTTTGCTGCCATCATGGAAGAAGCAGCTGCCCAGAAGGAGAAGCAAGCGGCAAATGAAGCCGCACAAGCTCAGCGTGACAAGGACTACATGGAGCTCCTCAAGCAGACTGAGGAAAGTGATAGGAGGCTTGCTCACATGATGTCCATCTTCGGAGCATCTGCGAATTAGCTCCTGCTGCTGGTCGTATCCCTTTTTTTGTGTCCCGCCATGGAACTTGGTCATATCCTGGCAGCGTGACAATAACTTGGTCATATCTGTGAACTTCTTACTGTGAATCTGTGAACTTTCTTGACATGTTAGTGAATTTGTGAACCTGGTCATGTTGCTGCTGTCACTGCTGTGAAATTTGCAGATTTGAATTGTTGTCTTTTATATTTTGCTGTTGAATTTCTTAGTTTAATATATGCACTGTTGGGCTATTGTGGGGTCTTAAAAGGCCAAGGCCCAAAGTAGCCTAGAAATATATGGGCTCATAAAAGGCTAGAGCCCAACAAATAATTAATTGCATTTTCGAAAAATGGGAGTTGAAAAGGCAAAAAAAGGCCGAAGCCCAAAAAACTTGCAGGACCGTAAAAAGGCCAAAGCCCATAACTTTTATGGACCCAAAAAGGCCAAGGCCCAATATCTTTATGGACCCCAAAAAGGCTGAGGCCCAAAACCTTTGTGGACCCTATAAAGGCTTAGGCCCAAAATCTTAATGGACCCTAAAAGGCCAAGGCCCAAAACCATAATGGACCCTAAAAAGGCCAAGGCCCAAAAGTGTAATGGGTCCTAAAAAGGGCACGGCCCAAAACTGTAATGGGTCCTAAAAAGGCCACGGCCCAAAAGTGTAATGGGTCCTAAAAAGGCCACGGCCCAATGGAAATTGGCCCAGGCCCAGTAAGTACAGCAGCTAAAAAGGCCGTTGAAAAAAAATAAGCTAAAAAGGCCGAGGTAATTGGGCCAGTTACGGGCCAAGGCCCAACAAAGCCGAAAAAAATAATCAGAACTAATGGGCTCAGCCCACATAAGGAGCTGAATGGACCGGGCTGAATTCAGATAACGACGTTTCTAATTCGTCACAATTTTGCCACGTCGGATTGCCACGCCGACTCTGGGCAGGTGCCCATGACGTTTTGGGAACGTCATGCCGTCAGTGACATTTTAAAACGTCACAAAGCTCTACGACGTTTTCAAGTGAAACGTCTTAAGCACTCACTGCTGACTCCCAGCTTTCGACGTTTTGAAAAGCGTCACGGTAACGTCACAAGCAGCCATCAGTGACGTTTCAGTGACACCTTATTTTTGTCAACTTATGGCAGATTTCTTGTAGTGATGTGGCAAGCTCCTGCGGCACGTGTATCTCCACGCCACGTGGCAGCCCATGAGGCGAAACAGTGCAGGCCGAGCGGCTTTCGGCCCACTTACCTCTCCACTATTTAAGGGAGCGACGGTTCCGCGTCCTCCTTACGCACTCACTTCGTACTTCCCCAACCTCCTGCGCCCCTTGCCTCCTGAGCTCCTCAAGCCGCCGCTCGCCATCAAGCTCGAACTCTCCGGCGAAGCTCCGCTGGGAACGCCATGCGGCGCTCGGGCTCTCTTCTTGGTCGTTCTCACGCACCTCCATTCTTTCTTCGCTCTGAGGTGTATTGCCTCCGGTGGTATGCTCCGTTGCTCGCCGTCGCCGCCCTCCACTCCGACAAGCTCTCGACTCCGACGGTCTAGGGACCTCCGCCGCCGATCTCAGGTTAGTATTCCTGGATCTAGTTATCCCCCCTTCTTTCTGTTCTTCAGGGTGAGGTAGAGTATTTACTTTCTTTTTCCCTTGCGTTTTTTCTCATGGCTAGATCTTCGCGAAGAGGTAGATCTGGGGGAATATGTTTGTAGGTAGTTCCAACACTTAGTAAAATATGTCATCTAAAGATTCTATGCCGGAACTGTCCGCTAGCACCCGGCATAGCGAAAGCCCGGAGATCTCTTTGGGCGAAGATCTACCGGTAGATTAAGGTGATGATGGGCTCGAGGAAGACCTTGCCCGGTTGGAGGAAGAGGCCGGTAGTTCTGATCAAGCTACCAGCGATCATGGGGAAAATGCTGGCAACTCGAGCCAAGGCGCCGGTGCTAATTCTGCCGGTATAGATATCTCTGCCTACACCCGTGGACCCTGGAAGGGCTCATCCGTTAGCCAGACAGAGATTGACTGGCTATACCGGTCCCGGAGGATACAGGAAGAAGTTTTCTGCCGGATCCCCGGCGAAGAATTAGAGCCTACGCCCGAGCCAGACGAGATTGTTGTCTCTGCCGCTCATTTTGAGCGCGGCCTAGGCCTCCCAGTGTCGGACGTTTTCCGGCATTTTCTGAACTTCTATGAGCTCCAGCCCCACCATCTTCCGGGCAACGCCATCTTCTACCTCTCCTCGTTTGCCTCTGTCATGAGGGATTCGCCGGTCTCTCCCCCACCGTTGATAACTTCGCTTATTTCTTTAACCTTTGGAAGAATTCGGTTCAGGACCGGAAAATTTCGCGCCCCAAACCAGTTGTGCTATGCGGGGCGTGCATTCTTGCGCCCCGCCAGGGGAGCGCTTTCTATAAGTTTGCCGGCCTGGAATCTTGCCGGGCCTGGCAAGAAAGCTTCTTTTATGTTCGGAACTCCGGCCCGATTGATTTCATCAATCTGCCGGCATACGTTCCCGGGCCTCCCTCCAGAAATAACTGGTTGTACAATCCCAAGAACCACGGGAAATCCAAGAGGATCGCCCGGTACATCGAGAAGCTCAACGCCAAGACTAACATCTGCTCCGATGATATTATCCGGTTGCCCATCTCGCGCCGGATCCTGCCTCTGCAGCGCCGCACGCATAAGATCAGCCAGATGCATGGCTTGAAGGATCCGACGAGGATCACTACCCACCAGCTGAGCAAATCTGATGTGGTCCTTAAGGCCAAACATATTTGCAGAACCGAGATGCCGACTAACTGGAAATGGGGCCTGCGGCCTTTCAGCCGCTCCAACCCTCCTGCACCCCGAGTAAGATCTCGGGATTTCCGGAAAACTGCTTCTGGTACGCTTGTGAGTTGTTGTTTTAACTTGCTTTTTTCTGATGCTGCAGAAATTCGCTCGCATAGCCTCCGAGGAACCGGGCTCCTTCACTCCCAAGCGCATTTACGAGGACGACGTGGACGCGGACCCTTACGTGAAGGGGAAGCACAAGATGGGCCCGACGCACTCCCGACGCCCCGGTAACTTCTCTACTCAGAACCTGGCAAACGCTTCTGATACTGACGACGAAGAAGTTGTTGTCCTTGAGGTACCTTGTACACTTTCTTTATCTTATATACTTTTTCCTTGTGTCACCCGTTTCAGCTGACCAAAACCCCTAGGTGTTGGAGCATGTGACTCCGCTTGCCGTCGAGGTTGGTGATCCACCGGTTCCGCGAACCCGGAAAGCCCCTGCCTCCGATGCCGGTACCAGCGAATCTCCCGCCCCTAAACGCCAAAAGAAGGGGAGCGCCGGGCCTGCCGGAAGGAAGCGCAAGCGCGACATTCCGGTTTCCTCTGGGTAATACGTTGACGTCACATCTTTCCGGTTTGAACTTTTGTACTTTGCTATATCTTGTAGCTAATTTTTACGCTTTCTTTTTCCAGGGCGCCCTTGGTACTTACCAGGAGCGCTCCCGGTATGGGGCCGAGGACCTCTGAGGACACCCAAAGGGCCACACCTCCTCCTCATCCAAGTCTGGCACGTTCCGGTGCCGACTAAGCTCCATCCTCCCCTCGGGGAGGTAAAACAAGTTCGGGGCGCGCGGCCCCAAAAAAGAAACATCTTCGTGCGGAGGAGGACACTTCTTCCCCTCGAGAACACAAAGATACCGGCGCCAGCAACATGGGCGCTGGCTCAGAAGAAACCGGGCGGGCGGAGCCTCTGGTTTCGTCCGCCCCCGAGACGACCCCGCAAAAGCCTGCCGCTTCTCCCTCTAAGATCTCATCACTAGCTCCACCGCCAACCTCTTGACCGGCTAAGGACGCTCCTGCGCCACCGCCGTCCTCTGCGCCCAAACCTCCTCCTGCTCCGCGGAAGGGTTCCGGGAAGAGCACAAAAATTACCGCC
The DNA here is from genome assembly GCF_019359855.2 of Lolium perenne. NCBI lineage: Eukaryota > Viridiplantae > Streptophyta > Magnoliopsida > Poales > Poaceae > Lolium > Lolium perenne. Next base: position 107,105,375 of record NC_067248.2, read on the forward strand.
GAGCAGCTCTCCGCGTTGTCACTGCCGCGGCGGCTTCAGCCAGCGGCTCCCAGGCCCAAGCTCTTATCTTGCATGCCGGGCGCGCCGCCGTCACTGCCAGCGAGAAGGTCTCAGTGCAGCTGGGCCGGATCGTTGAGCTAAACCGTGGCGAGACCAACTTGGACTCGCTCTAGGAGTATGTTGACAAATGGAACCGGGCGGACCTTTCCGCTGCCACTCTTGGCGTTGGCAAGGACAAGCAGCTGGTGGTCGACACTCGCGGTCCGCGGAGCACGGTGCAGCACTTGGGCCGGCTCAAACATGCTATGAGGGAGTTTGATAACGCTTGGCACGACGTCAACGCCAACGTGATGGTAAGCTTGTCACTTGAACTTCAACTCTTTTCTTTATACGAATGTCGGTTTTCAACTTCTCAACTTATAGATATATCCTCATAGTCCCCGAGTTTCGGGTTAAGCACGCAATACTTAGCGCGAAACTGCGAAAAACCGGCATAGCTAGTCCCCGAGTTTCGGGTTAAGCACATAGTATTTAGCGCGAAACTGCAAAAAACCGGCATAGCTAGTCCCCGAGTTTCGGGTTAAGGACATAGTACTTAGCGCGGAACTGCAAAAAACCGGCATAGCTAGTCCCCGAGTATCGGGTTAAGCACATAGTACTTAGCGCGAAACTACAAAAAAACGGCATAGCTCACTGCGTCCTTTGGCTTGTGCAGGGCACGCTGGACTCCCGGAAGCAGCTGTTTGAGGGGCTGCTGTGGGAGCATCGGGACCTTTCCGAGGCCTTCACCGCCCTCAAGCTGACCCACAGCAAGTGCCAAGGTTAGCTTCGGCTTTCCGGCTTCTTTTGTACCAGCTTTTTCCTTGATGAATATTATTGACAGGTTTCTTTTGTGCAGCCGCCCTTGCGGAAGCCTCCCTCGATGACCTTGCCGGCCAAATTGCCGCGCTCAAGGGTAAACTTCACATGTCGGTTTGTTTTTTTCCTTTTGTTTGAGCCCACCGGCTCCTTTTTACTAAACCTTTGCCATTCCGGACTGCAGCTGAAAAGGAAGAGCTGACCCTCAAACACAGCCACGACTTGGAAGCCCAACAGGATGTCGCCGCTAAGCTCAAGGACCAACTAATCCAGGCTGGGCTCCAGCACGTGAGGGCGCTGAAGGAGGCCATCGCTGTCGGCGACGCCAAGGTGGAGGAGGCCCGGAAGCATTTCGCCGATGCCGAGGGGTAGCTGCGGGCGGAGCTCGAGGAGGAGACCAAGTTGTTGCACCAGGAGCAGGAGCGGAACGCTGAGCTTGTGGCGAATCAAGCTTCGCTTGATCAAATGATCATAGATACTGATGCCCAAGCGCTCAGTGAGTGCCACTCCTTTTTATTTGCCGGCCTGTATTACCTATCGGTAGATTCTTATATCATTCTCTTTTGACTCTTCCCCAGGGTTGTTTCCGGACTCCCAGGCACGCGCGCATGCAAGGGTCACCAAGCTCCGGGCCGAGAACGTTGTTCCTGACCCCGACGCTCCCTGGAATGCATACGACCACCTTGCCGCACTGCACGCCCGGATCACACACATGAGGGTTGTCGACCGGCACCTTAGCGAGCTGCCGGAAGTTGCCCTCCAAATCTTCAAGTTCCTGTGGCCCGGTGAGCCGTGCCGGATAACCTCACTCTTCTCTCTCAGCGACTCAAGGTTGCCGGTAGGAGGTCACTACAAGAAAAGTTTTTATACAACGTCCCAAAATCGTCCACTAAGGGGTATTTTTCGTCGCCTATGGGCCTAACCCGACGATATGGGTTCTGTTGTCCAAACTGCGTCAGGCAAAGTCCTACGACGTTTTTTTCGGTCCGTCGCGTTTGGGCGCCCTTCCGCGACGGAAAATCGGACAGTTGCGCATGTGTTTTCGGGAGCCTGTTGACTGCTGACGTCATGCAAACTGACACGTGGCAGACGCCGTTAACTGGCAGTTAACGGCGTTAACCGGCTGAAACCCCGTGGTAGATGGTAGGCCCACACGAGGCCTGCCACGTCTTAAGCGGGCCGGCCCATTAAGTTTGCGGGCCGGGCCAGCTAACTTAGTTTGACCAGTCAACTATATAGCTGGGCTGGTCCATTAAGTACGTGGGCCGGGCCTAACCTCTAAGGTTGACTGGTCAAAATTTAAACGGGCCGGCCCACTAAGCATGTGGGCCGGGCCGGATGCACTCGTTTGACCGGTCCACAGGCAAAAGGGCCGGCCCACAAGGCATGTGGGGCCCACTTTCCGGTTATCGGGCCGGCCCATTTAACAAGTGGGGTCCACCTTAAAGCAACTCGGTCGGCCCAAGAAGTTAGTGGGCCGGCCCAATTAGCATGTGGGACCCACTTTGCTGTTAAAGGGCCGGCCCATTTAGTATGTGGGGTCCACCATATAACAAGTGGGTCGGCCCAACAAGATAGTGGGCCGGGCAAAAAACACAGGTGGGTCCCACTTTCCTGTTAAAGGGCTGGCCCATTTAGGGTGTGGGGTCCACCATATAGCAAGTGGGCCGGCCCAATAAGTTAGTGGGCCGGCCCAATTAGCATGTGGGACCCACTTCCCTTTTAAAGGGCCGGCCCAACAACATAGTGGGCCGGGCCAAAAACACAGGTGGGTCCCACTTTCCTGTTAAAGGGCCAGCCCATTTTGTATGTGGGGTCCACCATATAGCAAGTGGGCTGGCCCACCAAGCTAGTGGGCTGGGCCAAACACACAGGTGGGTCCCACATTCCTGTTAATGGGCCGGCCCATTTAGTATGTGGGGTCCATCATATAGCAAGTGGCCTGGCCCAACAAGATAGTGGGCCGGCCCAATAATAAATGTGGGGCCCTCCATAAAGCAGTTGGGCTGGCCCAACAAGTTAGTGGGCCGGCCCAATAAGCTTGTGGGGCCCGCTTTTCAGTCAGGGCCGGCCCAGATGTGGGTGGGGTCCACATTAAAGCAAGTGGACCGGCCCAATTAGACGGTGGGGTCCACCATAAATCAAGTGTGCTGGCCCACTCGTTTAGTTGCCGGCATAATAGGCGCTTTAGGATTTTGCGGGCCGGCACTTATGCGATTTCGCTTAATTGGGCCATTCGGCAATCTTTTAAGTTGTCCATGCACCACCTATATCTGAAACAAAGACCTTACAAGTTAAGACAGCAACAATGGAAAGGCAAAGACACTACAATATTGTTTGCCAAAGAATTTGGAACTCATCATTTCGTCGTTATAAGAAGATCATTGTAATGCGCACAATAAGCAAACAAAGAGTGCATGCCGCATACCAACAGCCAATATAACAGAGCACGTTAAAATGAAACAGCGGACTTACTACTGTCGAGTCCCATGCAAACCAACATGTTCAGGGAATAACATTTGGCTATAAATTTTGTAACAACGACTGAGCAAGATGAAGTTCTGATGGCTACATCTACAGAGCAGGGAATGTAAACCAAAAATAGAAGTTACGATGGCAAAAGCTAAAGAGGAGGGAATGTGAACCAACATGTGCCAAGTGCAATTACTTCAAATTGGCCGTGAACTAAATAATACTCCTGAACTTATAGTGAAGGGGATGCAAATCAAGATGTTTCGGGATATAAACTTGTAATGAGCAACACATAGAGGATAGTTAATGCTGGAGCTTAGGATGGACCAGATACAGAATATAGTGGGATCACCTGTGAACTTGTATAAGAGGGAATGCAAACCAATATGTTCAGCATTCCATATGTGAGCGTCATGCCAAGTCAGAGAAACAAGTCAATGATGCAGCTTTTGAAGAACAAGATGGCACACAAAATTATTGTCTAGTAGTATGACAAGTTTATTTGTACTACAGGCTAGATAGCAGAGTGATAGCATGCCAAACTAAATACTTACGGTCATAGCTAGATAGCAGAGTGATAGCAGCTTTTGAAGAACAATATTGGCATGAACAAAATAGTAGCAGCCTATTATTTTTGTAACAACGACTGAGCAAGATAGAAGTTATGATGGCTACATCTACAGAGCAGGGAATGCAAACCAAAATGTTAAATCTCTTAAAGTTAGCAATGAACTAGAAAATAGCAAGGTGTTACGGTCATAGCTAGGAATGAACTAAAAGAGCTTCAGACAAACAAGCATCTGAACCAAGTACATGGCGCTAAAACAAGGGACTTACATTAGGAGAAGCACTCTGTGGGAGTCACAGCAGATCTTCCTGGGGTTGATAGATCCGGTGATGAAGTACACTACATGTGCTACTTGGGGTTGGAGAGATGGCCATTACACTTCATGGTTACTCATCTCATCTGCAAAGACGTAAGGGCGCGTCGTTAGCACAAACAGGTTCCCGCAGATTAAACAAGAACTTGCAGGCAAGCAATAGAAAAGCGACACTAGAAGAGTTTAGATCATGCAAGGCACCGGTGAATAGATCCGGTTCATGCACCGCGGTGTCGGTGAGCAAGATCCGATGCGGTGGACGATACCGCAGCTAAAGCGACTGCGGTAGACTGCTGGATGAGCATATGGTTTCGAGGTTCGGCGGGGATGATCCGGTCCGGTTGATGACGGCGTCGCTGAAGCGGCTCCGGCAGGCAGCCGGATGACGAGGATCGCGAGGCCTCGGGTAGGCCAGGGAAGTCCGGTGGGGATGTTCCGGTGCGGTGGTCGTGGAGGTGGTAGAGATAGGGACTTGAGAAGTTCCGGTGGGTGGTCTCAGATGAGAGACTGAGGGAAATGAATTTTTTTGGGAGGGTTTCCGGGGCTAGGGAGGTGGTGATCCAAAAAATGACGGGCAGACCCCCCACCAACCGACTTTGCTGTCATCTCCACAAGGGTAGAATGGGAATTTGAAAGCGTGTGAATTTTTTGTATTTTGTGGGCGGGAAGTTTTGCCGCTATGAGATTTTGAATTTGGCTAAGGTCCAAGTATAATGATAAAAAATTGTGAGACCGTACTAGTACCTCTGTTCAAGGCCGAGTGCAAAATCAAATCATCATCACCTTGAATATCAGTTACTATCATCGTGTTCTATCTTCTTATCCCATTCAAAAACACGTCTGAAATATTTCAAGATTGGCGGGAGATTTTGCCGCCCGACTGAGATTTGATTTTGAATATGGCTATGGTCAAGTAATATAATATAATACTAATATAAAGACGGTACACCTGGTTAAGTACTAATTGCTCTGCTCCTATAGCTTAAGGCCAGCAGCCACATCAAGCCATCATCATTACAAACAAAATCAGTCAAATCTAGAAGCTAGTATAGGATAAATTCACAGCAGCATAATAAATCCAGAAAACTAAGTATAATACATAAACTGCATACAAGAGCCAAAAGCAGCCAATAACAATGTTAATGTTCATGACAAACTAATCTGAAAATAATACAAGACACAATGTATGGCCAACATGAAGATTAGGATACCCCAGGATGAACGAATATGTTCTTCATTCAGCATATATTTCTTCGTCACTCCATTCTCTAATCTGAAGGAAATTTTCATTGAACTCCTTCCGTCTGCAGTGTGCAGCCAATACATCCTCCAAACGGTATGGCCTTTGTTCATTTCTCATACCGTAGTTTCCTAATCTATTCACATGTATTGGCCACTCATCCCAGGCCTTTATATCATCAAAGTACTCTCTGATATGACCCAAATCTGTGTAGTAGATGCAGCCAGGTTGAAGTGTCGGGTGCACTCTGGTGTCGACGGAGATACACCGGATATAATGGACGAAGAAGGCACGACTGCCAATGTTATTGACGGCATGGAGAGAGCGGCTCTCAGTGTCCACACGGTACACCAATGGTTGACCTTCCTCCAAATGCTTGTTGTCCAACAACACAAGCAGCAGAGCACCATCCGACTTCACAAGGTAGAACTTGTTATTTCCAAGTTCTGGAAATGAAAATAGTGTATCCATTTTGACAGTGCTCGCACGCTGCTCCAACTAGACATTGTTGGTGCACACTAATTTTCTGAACTCAAAATTGTTCACAGCTATTGCATACAATTCACCATTGAACGGGGTAATGCAACGCAGACAATGGTGCTCGATCGAAAATCTTCCTTCTCCCCAATCTTCATCTATATCCTTAGTTGGAGTGCTCTCATCGACCCAAGCAATTTCCGCCGGGTAATCTTTGGAAACGAAGACCATAGTCGGGGACTTCATCACAGCGACTGACTTCAGAATAACGTTATGCATATGCGCCTCAAACATAGTATTCAATGTCTTTGTGAGTGGGTTCAGAAGCCGTATCTTGTGCGGCTGGTTCTTCTGGGCAAGCACGATGACGCCACGGCAAAAGCCGACAAAGTAGTATCTAAAATATATTGATGAAGATAACATTCAGCACTAAGATGTTTACGATTGAAAATAAAAATAGATTAACTCTATAGATATGGAGGAATTTGAACCTTGCATGAACTTCCGTTAGATCGATGGTGACGTAGCGGGATGTGCGGAGGTGGAGGAAGGTGAAATCAGCAGCGCGTGGAAGGCCATGGTCTAGCATGATCCATTCGTGCAGGTGCACGTCGGGCTCAGGTAAACCTGAGCGCCAATTTCTACAGACTTGCCTCATAGCAGAGTAGGTGTCAGCGTATGATACGTCTCCAACGTATCGATAATTTCTTATGTTCCATGCTACTTTATTGATGATACCTACATGTTTTATGCACACTTTATGTCATATTCGTGCATTTTCTGGAACTAACCTATTAACAAGATGCCGAAGTGCCAGTTCCTGTTTTCTGCTGTTTTTGGTTTCAGAAATCCTAGTAACGAAATATTCTCGGAATTGGACGAAATCAACGCCCAGGTTCCTATTTTGCCCGGAAGCATCCAGAACACCCGAGAGCCGCCAGAGGAGGGCCCTGTGGGCCCCAGATGATAGGGTGGTGCGGCCTGGGCCCTGGCCGCGCCAGCCTATGGTGTGGTCGCCCCTTCGACCCTCCGAGGCTGCCCTTTCGCCTATATAAGGTCCCTGACCTAAAAACCCCGACGGAGGAAGCCACGGTACGCGAAACCTTCCAGAGCCGCCGCCATCGCGAAGCCAAGATCTGGGGGACAGGAGTCTCTGTTCCGGCACGCCGCCGGACGGGGAATTGCCCCCGGAGTCATCTCCACCGCCGTCTTCACCGCCATCTTCACCGCCATCGCTATCTCCATGATGAGGAGGGAGTAATTCACCCCCGGGGCTGAGGGCTCCGCTGTAGCTATGTGGTTCATCTCTCTCTTTATGTGATCTAGTTGAATATTATCTATGTGCTACTCTAGTGATGTTAGTAAAGTACTCTATTCCTCCTTCACGGTGTAATGGTGACAGTGTGTGCATCCGTGTTAGTACTTGGCGTAGATTATGATCATAATCTCTTGTAGGTTATGGAGTTAATTATTACTATGATAGTGTTGACGTGATCTATGCCTCCTTCATGGCGTGATGGTGATAGTGTGCATGCTATGTTAGTTCTTGGTGTAATTATGTTGATTTATCTTGCACTCTAAGGTTAATTAAATATGAACATTGAATTGTGGAGCTTGTTAACTCCGGCATTGAGGGTTCGTGTAATCCTACGCAATGTGTTCATCATCCAACAAAAGGGTGTAGAGTAGTCCTATTATGTGATCATTGTTGAGAGTGTCCACTAGTGAAAGCAGGATCCCTAGGCCTTGCTTCCAAGCATCGAATCTCCGTTTGTTTACTGTTTTGTTGCATGTTTACTCGCTGCCATATTTTATTCAGATTGCTATTACCACTCATATACATCCATATTACTTGTATTTCACTATCTCTTCGCCGAACTAGTGCACCTATACACCTGACAAGTGTATTTGGTGTGTTGGGGACACAAGAGACTTCTTGCTTTGTGATTGCAGGGTTGCTTGAGAGGGATATCTTTGACCTCTTCCTCCCTGAGTTCGATAAACCTTGGGTAATCCACTTAAGGGAAACTTGCTGCTGTTCTACAAACCTCTGCTCTTGGAGGCCCAACACTGTCTACAAGAATAGAAGCACCCGTAGACATCAAGCACTTTTCTGGCGCCGTTGCCGGGGAGGAAAGGTAAAAGGCACTCATACTTCGGTTCCAGGTAACAGTACTTTTCTGGCGCCATTGTGTGTGTGCTCGAAGCTATTTCCTTTAGACTCTGCAATTGCAACATTTGGTTTCTTGTTTACACTAGTTAGGCATAATGGACAACAATGACCTTTTTATTCTATTTCCTGATTTAAGACATGGATGGTTTGATGCGAAAATTAAAAAACCCATGGAACATATTAATATGAATGCTTTGAACACTATTGTTGCTAATGCTATGGAAAATTCTAAGCTTGGGGAAGCTGGCTTTGATGAGCATGATATTTTTAGTCCCCTAAGAATTGAGGAGAAAATTTACTTTGATGATACTTTGCCTCCTATATTTGATGATGAGAATAATAATGATAGCTACTTTGTTGAATTTGCTCCCACTACAACTAATAAAATTGATTATGCTTATGTTGGGAGTAGTAATTATTTTATGCATGAGACTCATGATAAGAATGCTTTATGTGATAGTTATATTGTTGAGTTTGCTCATGATGCTACTGAAAGTTATTATGAGAGAGGAAAATATGGTTGTAGAAATTTTCATGTTACTAAAATGCCTCTCTATGTGCTGAAATTTTTGAAGCTACACTTGTTTTATCTTCCTATGCTTGTTACTTTGCTCTTCATGAACTTGTTTATTTACAAGATTCCTATGCATAGGAAGCATGTTAGACTTAAATGTGTTTTGAATTTTCCTCTTGATGCTCTCTTTTGCTTCAACTTCTATTTCTTGCGAGTGCATCATTAAAACTGTTGAGCCCATCTTAATGGCTATAAAGAAAGAACTTCTTGGGAGATAACCCATGTGTTTATTTTACTACAGCAATTTTTGTTTTGTTGAGTCTTGGAAGTTGTTTACTACTGTAGCAACCTCTCCTAATCATGTTTTTGTGCCAAGTAAAGTTTCTATGTTAAAGTTGATGTTATATTTGGGATCGCTGCGCAGAAACATCATTGCTGTCTGTCACGCATTCTGGCACAAGTCTCTGTAGAAAATTCGAAAAAATCTGCCAATTTACGAGCGTGATCCTCAGATATGTACGCAACTTTCATTAGTTTTGAGTTTTTCCATTTGAGCAAGTCTGGTGCCATTTTAAAATTCGTCTTTACGGACTGTTCTGTTTTTGACAGATTCTGCCTTTTATTTCGCATTGCCGCTTTTGTTAAGTTGAATGAGTTTCTTTGTTCCATTAACTTTCAGAAGTTTTGTGCAATGTCCAGAAGTGTTAAGAATGATTGTGTCACCTCTGAACATGTGAATTTTTGATTATGCACTAACCCTCTAATGAGTTTGCTTGAAGTTTGGTGTGAAGGAAGTTTTGAAGGGTCAAGAGAGGAGTATGATATACTATGATCAAGAGGAGTGAAAGCTCTAAGCTTGGGGATGCCCCCGTGATTCACCCCTGCATATTCTAAGAAGACTCAACCGTCTAAGCTTGGGGATGCCCAAGGCATCCCCTTCTTCATCGACAAAGTATCAGGTTCCTTCTCTTGAAACTATATTTTTATTCGGTCACATCTTATGTACTTTACTTGGAGCGTCTGTGTGTTCTTTTATTTTTGTTTTGTTATCTTAGTTCTCTGAATAAGTTCATCCTTGTGTGGGAGAGAGACACGCTCCGCTGGTTCGTATGAACACATGTGTTCTTAGCTCATAATATTCATGGCGAAATTTCCTCTTCGTTATATTGTTATATGGTTGGAATTGGAAAAATGCTACATGTAGTAATTGGTAAAATGTCTTGGATAATGTGATACTTGGCAATTGTTGTGCTCATGTTTAAACTCTTGCATCATATACTTTGCACCCATTAATGAAGAAATACATAGAGCTTGCTAAAATTTGGTTTGCATAATTGGTCTCTCTAAGGTCTAGATAATTTCTAGTATTGAGTTTTGAACAACAAGGAAGACGGTGTAGAGTCTTATAATGTTTACAATATGTCTTTTATGTGAGTTTTGCTGCACCGCTTCATACTTGTGTTTGTTTCAAATAACCTTGCTAGCCTAAACCTTGTATCGAGAGGGAATACTTCTCATGCATCCAAATACTTGAGCCAATATTCATGCCATTTGTGTCCACCATACCTACCTACTACATGGTATTCTTCCGCCATTCCAAAGTAAATTGCTTGAGTGCTACCTTTAAACCATTCAAAATTTGTCACCTCTGATTTGTGTCAATGTTTTATAGCTCATGAGGAAGTATGTGGTGTTTATCTTTCAATCTTGTTGGGCAACTTTCACCAATGGACTAGTGGCTTCATCCGCTTATCCAATAATTTTGCAAAAAGAGCTGGCAATGGGATTCCCAGTCCCAAATTAATTAACAAAAAATAGACACTCCTCCATGGTATGTGATTGTTGGACGGCACCCGAAGGATTCGGTTAGCCATGGCTTGAGAAAGCAAAGGTGGGGAGGAGTGTCATCATAATAAAACTAAAATAAAAAGGCACTCCTTCATGGTATGAGATTGTTGGCAGGCACCCGAGGATTCGGTTAGCCATGGTTTGTGAAAGAAAGGTTGGAAGGAGTGCCACTCAAAAATAAATAAAATGGGAGCCGCTCTTTGAAGGTTTGTCTTGCAAGGGGGTTAGAGTACCCGCTACCATTCGTTGACAACAACAAACACCTCTCAAAACTTTATTTTTATGCTCTCTTTATGTTTTCAAAATAAAAGCTCTAGCACAAATATAGCAATCGATGCTTTCCTCTTTGAAGGACCATTATTTTACTTTATTGTTGAGTCAGTTTACCTATTCTTTCTATCTTAGAAGCAAACACTTGTGTGAACTGTGCATTTATTCCTACATACTTGCATATTGCACTTATTATATTACTTTGCATTGACAACTATCCATGAGATATACATGTTACAAGTTGAAAGCAACCGCTGAAACTTAATCTTCCTTTGTGTTGCTTCAATACCTTTTACTTTGAATTATTGCTTTATGAGTTAACTCTTATGCAAGACTTATTGATGCCTGTCTTGAAAGTGCTATTCATGAAAAGTCTTTGCTTTATGATTCACTTGTTTACTCATGTCATTACCATTGTTTTGATCGCTGCATTCATTACATATGTTTACAAATAGTATGATCAAGATTATGATGGCATGTCACTTCAAAAATTATCTTTGTTATCGTTTTACCTTCTCGGGACGAGCAGCGTACTGCTCGTTCGCCAGTAAGCATTCGCCGATCTTGTGAAGTGGTCCATCAGCCGAGAGAGAGGCCCAGTTCACGGAGGCGACGGCCGCCGGCGCATTCTTCTTGTCCATCGCCGGCAGGGAGCGCGCGTGGGCGGTTGGTGTTTTTTCCTTCGATTTGGAGAAGTTGATGGGACGTGAGAGGCGTGGTTGCGTGCGTGAGTGAGAATGAGACTATGTGCAGAGGGGGGAGAGAGGGGGCTCTGGCAACGTGACGGTTGGTCTCGGCAGTTTCTCAAAAAAGCTAGACGTTTAGTCTCAACACGCGCACCGCCTAACCGCTGTGCACCGCGACACGCGTCCGTGGTACTGCACGTCTGCACGGTTACGTGTACTCAGTTAGCCTTACACTGGAAAAATATCTGCACTCAGTTTTCCCCTCGAGTACTAATACTGGCTAGTGCAATATACTCAGTTTTACCCTCAAGTGGCTGATCAACAGAGAGTCAACAAATGGGATTAAGCTATCTAATTGAGTAATTTCATGCGCAAAAAAAAATCATAGTGCCTCCTACTCATGGAGTCTTGTTAAGAAGAGGAGGTCTAACACGTGGAAAACGGAATAGCACACCACAGGTCCGAAATGATGGAAAGGGCTAGGCAATCCACTTATTATAGATCTCAACAAAAACCACATGGAACTATATTAAACTTATGCAGTAGCCAACGCAACCAAAAGTCAGAAGTGCAGGCTGAATCCCAAAGGCACAACACAATAAGGAAACTTGCAACCTTATATAAAAGGGGCTATGCAACCTAGTTATACACACATTAACAGCCATCCTCGTGTGTGACAAGAGAAATTCAACACTGGATTCGGAGGTAGGCACATGATGCTTTACAAGGGCCAATGGGGCACCAACAATTTAAGGATGAATTGAACCACACCGTCAACAATTCAAACTCGAGACCTTGGCTCTAATACCATTTAAGTTAACGGATTGAAAAGGCTAGGCAACCAATTTCTAAAACATCCACAGGAACAACTACCAAGTTGATCCCAGCCGTAGATAAATGCATCCACCAACAAAATAGGAACAAAGGCTCTCAGCCTCGTGAAACATTTCACAATACCAAGGTACTCACATGTCAATGTCAGTGTTTTCATCTCCAATTATCTATGGCATTTTATTAGTCTTTGAGAGATTATAACAAACTTGATTGGCCTCCTGCAGTAGGGCATCACATGCTTCTGATCTCGATCTCAACATGTCAACTTGGTTTCTTAACACATCTGCTGCAGCTCGTTCTATTTGGATTTGTTCCTCCAGAACTTGTGCAGAGAAAGACTTGGACTTGGACTTGGACTTGGACTTGGACTGCAAAAAACCCAGCATTTCGGAGGAAAGTGTTTTTGGTGATATCTTTATTTTTAAGTACCATGGTAAATGTCTCCATACATTCTTCTAGAGTTTTTTCCATACCATCTTTCCCGGGTTTTGCCATCTCCAATTTCATATTTGCCTGCAAAGTTTTCAGTCGTGTAAAAATAAAAGTTATTACAGAGAAACATGCAGACGGTAGATTTAATGTGTATGAACTACTTCTAATCCTACAAGTTGGTATGCCTGATTACACATCAAATGCATTTTCACAAAAACGCCTACAAGATCATATTGACATGCCCATTATTGCTCCTACAAATTGGCAAGTGTGTAGTTAAAAAATTTAAATCATAAAGAAGACTTACAATAACACTTTCTGCAAGTTCTCCTATCACATTATGTTTGTTCTTCTGGCCTGCCTCGAACTGCTCTGCCAGAGTCATCTCTTTGTCTGGTTGCATGTTGTTTGCATGATCTACTTTCTCCATTTTTGTACAATCATATGGAGATCAAATAACGTGGTTGAAATGGAGGATGGAAATATAACATGCACACTGAGTTCTACACAATTTACGAGTAACATATGTAGCAGTACAGACCAGCGGGGCATTACTTTTTGCCAGAGATGCCCAACCAAGTGACGAGATCCTGTATGGCTTGGTAAACGTTGCTTCAAGCGGTTAGCCTGGTTCCTTTTAGACAACGTCTGCAAAAGGAGACTAGTGAGACACTAGCGCAAAATAAGTATTCGGAATTTAATCTGGTTTCACGGTCCTCATAAGCCGTACCACATTCTTTGGATCAGACCAATGCTTGACAAGATCTCCCCACTGCTCGTCAGTCATACAGGGTACAGGAGACTTTGTTCGAACATTGGCAGTAATCTGGCCAATGAAGTATGTCGCCTTAAGCTTATAGCGGTGTTGGCGCAACAATTCTTTGAATATGGAAGCGATGACAAACTTTACATCCTCATTATCCTCATCGAATTCAAACCTTAACTGCTCACAACGGTGGAATGATTGGTGAGTTATATAGCATAGAAACAACAGTAAGCTACAAGAAATGGGACAGATCAATGTGGAATAATTTATCATTACCAGGAGAAGCATGACTTACGTGTAAATTATGCACTAAACTCTCGAACTGTGAAGGGGTGTCAACGTGCTGCTTCCACAATGGGAAGGTAGGAAGTTCATTCCTGATAAAGTGGCCAACCTGTGATACAAGATACGAAGATTCATGCGGATGAAGTGGCTTTCTGCCACCTACAATAGATGTGATGCGAAATCTTGAACCCATTCCGGAAATCTTAGCTGCAAGTTTTTTTCATACCGTTGGCCCCCTCGTTTTTATTGATCGTGGCGAACCTACCAAGTTAAGCATTACATCAAGCTATCATGGTATATAGATACATAAGGGAGCATTAAACTACAAGTCTTGAAAAAAGTATTACCTTTTTTGGCGTGGGTCTCATCATCGGGAGAGGAGTTGTCTTTCGTAGGACTAAGGGTCGGAGGGAGATCATCACCAGTTTGCTGGTGTTGTGGCAGCACTGTTTGGACATTTGAGGCTGTATCATCTGGGACTAGCATCATGTGTCCTTGGCCATTATTACCTACCACCACTCCTGATGGTGCCAATTCTTGGCTAGAATTTGCTGTGAAAACTGGTTCTGTTGGCAATTGTTGATGAGAAATGATGTGGCAACTGGTGGTTGTGGAATGTGTGGGCTGGTACATGCTCGGGCTACTTCTGTCTGATTCGATGGTTTGTGGTTTTTACGAGACCTTTTACTGTTATCATTCTTGGCCTGTTCGCCACCTCGTGTCAGTCTCTTGTTAGACCTTGTAATAGGAGGAGCAGCACGAGCATCAGGCTTAACCATTTTTTTATTACGCACTGTCACCCATCCTCCGGTATCAGCCTGAGGTTCCTGTTGAGTGTTCTTCCTCCTATTCGTTCTTGAAAAGTTCTTGCCCGAATCTGCAGATGCCTGTCACACATAAATGATATTTCAATGTACAATATTATATGATGATGATATGCAGATGGAATGGAAAAACAGTAAGGCAACATATGCCAAAACATATATGAGGCGTTAACTAAGCAGGAAAAATTGTAGTAATGAGATTGAACATGGCATGGGTAACATATTTGGTAGGACTGGGATACAACAAATGGAAGTTGGGACAAATAATTCGATGACAGGACAGAGAAAACTCACCTTGTTGTGTTGCAGAGGATAGTCGACCAGGGCATCTTCCTGCGTCAGCTCGCCATCACAATCAGCAGGATCAAATTCTGAATCAGAGGAATGTTCTGTATCCTTTGTGAGGGAGGTGGGTGGCGTTTTTGCACTAGACCTTGTAGAAGGATGTAGTGTTAGGCCCAACGAGGCTGCAACTCGGATATTATGCAGGATAGTTTGCCTCCGTTGCTCTTCGTACTCATTCTCGAGTGGAAGACCTAACATGCATTGGCGAGAAATGCAGATGAGATTTATCATGGAACTGTGCATATAAGAACAAATTAATAGTAGCAGTTCAAAAGGTGTAATGACAAACAAACTATGGCTCAAAAATAATTGATGTTCATATTGTCAAGCTTCATGCACTAGCCAACGCAACCGGAAGTCCGGACTGATGGAAAGGGCAAACAAATTATGGCTCAAAGCTAATTTATTTTGGGCAACAAAGGGCAGCAGAAACAATTTTTAGGATAAGTATGATGTCAAGCTTCATGCAGTAGCCAACGCAACCAAAAGTCCGAACTGATGGAAAGGGCTAAGCAATCCACATATAGACTCAAACACATATAAGTGTCATTTTCATGCCAATGGTTAACCATATGGAATGGCGTGTGCTTAATATAATTGCCTAGGGTCTTCCAAGTTCCAACAGATCGATCTATTGGATGAACTTGCTAGAGCGTGCAATTCAAAATGGTATCAGACCTACAAGATCCTGAGTTCAAATCCTAGCAAGTAGCAACGCAGTATTCAAAATAAATATTTGCAGCCTTCCTAAAAAAATATCTAATGATACATGCCTAAGGCTAAGTCTATTGAATGAGTGGTTTTATCACTTAGCACCACAAGTTGGGGATTTTTAATCACAAAACACCCAACATTTGGGGAAATTATTTCACATAACACATTATTTGTCATTAGTCGGCTTGACAAGAGCATGACCCTACAGCATGACACCAATTTACAGTACGTGAGCATGTTTGCTACAAACAAATGAATTTTGGTGTGAAATTTTGTAGACACTCTGTGGAAATGAGAATATGAGTCACACTTGTTACATATGCTACACACAAATGAATTACCATATGACAAATATCCACAAGAAATTATAACCACACAAGAACATGAGATTTGGGTAATATATTCTGTACCAGCATAAGGTTTTGATAATGTTTACCAATACAACTACCCTGGACATAAGATTTTATTTTGAACTGTCTGGACATAAGATTTAACAACTAGTGTTGACAAACAGCTTTGTATTTGCGTTTAACAGCAAATACCACAAAATAAAGTCTAATTGTCTTTCTCCTGCGGTCACTCTTAAACTGACGGTGGCCGGAGGTCACTAATGGGCTATCAAACAGAGATCATGTATTCTGCGAAACAATTACCCCAAATGTTAGTGTTTTGTGATACAAATTTCTAGGGTTGTGGTTTTGTGATAAAAAAATCCTGAACTTCTGGTGTTAAGTGATAAAACCTCATTGGATGAACTGTCTAGAGCATGCAATTCCACATGGCGCACACAGAGTTGCAAATAGAAAAAAAATCTGATGATTTAATACTATCAATAAATTGCTCTCCTAGCTTGACTGCTATCATAACCTTTGTAACACGTACTACCACCATCCCGAAGTTTTTATCAAAAATCATTAACATGCAAAATACAAATTTAATATCATTAAATAGATAACGAATATCTTTTCGTACGGTATCTACAAAATATTATATTTCTTGATAGATTGTTCTGAAAGTTTGGTTAAACTTTACATGGTTTGACTTTTATAAATAAGCCTTCAGGTTTGGGGTGGAGGTAGTAATGTAGTATACTTCAAACCCCAAAAAAGTACCGCACAGAAGTGATATTTGGAAAAGAAATGCGTAACGAAAGTGGACGTAAGCTCTGCCTCTCCATCAGCAGATGTAAGGTTACGATCAGCAGAGTTTCGAGATAAAAAAAAATACAGGCAGTTTAATACTATCAACAAATTGCTCTCCTAGCTTGACTGCTATCATAACCTTTGTAAAATGCATACTTCAAAACCCCAAAACATATCACACAGAAGTGATTCTCGGAAAAGAAATGCATAACGAAAGCGGACATAACCTCGATCTTCCTCTCGATCAGCAGATGTAAGGTTAAGATCTCATATAGCTACGCGGCAAACAACTATCTACACTGATCTAATATCAGCAAGAATGCATTGCAAGAAAGCAACGAAAACTAGTGTAAGAAATCAAATGCATATAACAAAAGCGGACATGTAAAGTATTCATCAACCTTCGTCTGAGGCCTGGGCGGATTTACTCTTTGGTTGGGGGTGGTCGACTTTGGGGCCGCGTTTTTTGCCTATCTCGATCTCCGGTGAGGTGGACTACAGAGTCGGGGAAGCAGATCCGGAGGAGATATGGCGCGGTGAACGTCGGCGTCGAGGAAGCTAATCCGGCTTGCTAGGAAGCAAGGGAGCCGGTAAAACATGGTCGGTCACTACGGTGGCCGGTGAGAAGGCAGTGATGGTGAGGAGGGGCGGTGGGGCACGGCCGTCGTCGTGGGAGTGTGCCTAGTAGAAGCATGAGAAAGATGTGGTGTTCGAATTGTGCTCTACAGGGAAATATCCTCTGTGGACCGATGTTTATAGGCCGATGGGCAAACCGCAGGTTTTGGGGTAGCTTGAAAATGGGACGCGCCAACAATTTCGGCGCGTGTTTTGCGGCAGAGATGAAAGTCACCCATAAGAAAGTTTCCTCATGGATGCTTGTTGGTTGGTCGTGTGGACAACATATATAGTGGGAGATGCCCATAGCTAGCTAGGCCATTCATATCAAACTCGAGTGATTATCACTAAGTTTACAATGAATATATTTCATGACACTTGATATTGGCCGGATAGTAGAAAATATATTTCATGACTATCGATCCCATATTAGTTAATTTATATTATTTCAATTGCTAAAATATTTTCATATTCTTTTAGAGTTCTAAAAAACACACTACACAATGACAATGGATATCACTACCTTCTAGGTCCCGGTCATCAGATTTAGAGTAAAGTAGCTTAGCGACAGATTTAGACCTTTGTGCAACAAATACATGAGTTGGTGATATGTGCAAAAGAACAGGTTAAGTGAGTGTTTTGTGCAACAATGACAATAATAAGTGGAGTTTCGATCGTGCAAAGGATAAAAGGTGGAAGAGGGATCACACGGAAGGAGAAAGAGAAAGGGAGAGCAGTGCCTCACGGGGCCGCTGTTATTTATGGTGAAAAGAAATGCTTCACTTTTTTCGGTGAGTGATGTTGACTGGCACACAGGGTTTCAGTTATGTAGACCTGCAGTGCAGGCTACGCGCCCGTCTAATATTCATTTTTTCAGCGACAAAAGGGAGAGAGAGAGAGAGAGAGAGAGTCTTGACGATGCGTCTTTACTTAACAAAGAATATTGCTGGGAGTTTGCCTACCTACCGCACGTGACTTGTGCTTACTGATGTGTGGGACCTACACGCATGGGACCACACGTAAGAGACCTACCTACTTTATTCTATGGGTGCCCCTCAAGCTAATACATAGTCTGCAACATGAAACTATATTCGCTTATAAAATCTGAACTTTGAAATCCAATTTAATTTAAGTCTATTATTGGTCATATCAAGTATAAAATTACATTCTGAAACTTGTTCAACGCTTTCTCATGAATTATTATGGTAGTTTTTTAAAATCAAATGCTAATTGATTTGAGATAAAAACATATATTATTGCACAACAATGGGATATTAAAATATCTATTTGTAAATAAAAATAAGAAGTCAATGTTGTGGTATGTTAGGAGGTTCAAAGGGTAAACCAAATATAACGTTTTGTTCAATCTCATAGTTCATATTACCAAGTTTGATTATCCCTTGACAACATTGTTTGTTATAGTGTTTCCTAATTGGGCATGGTGGTGCATCTTGCCATTTCTAACAATGTTGATGACTAGACTTTTCAAGTTTTCGGTATAAAAAATCGTTTTTCATTTTCTAGATGATAAAATATGTTTTTTTGTGCATGGGGTAGAAAATATATGGGTCAAAATGGCGCATCTACATTTTTTTAAATAAATTACGCCATATTTTAATGACAATTCCCAAATTTACGGTTTTTAGTGCTTTCTAGCTAGTTTCGCACATTTAAATGACTTTATGCTGATTTATTGAAAGTAATTCAAATTTGAATTGTAGATGTGTTATAACTTGGTCCTACAAGTCCCCATAAATAATTTTTAGATACATATTACTTACTATATATAGAAACCAGTGATAGTACTGAAATATTCAACCCCTTTGCAGGATAATCATGTAAACCATTTTGACCTGGTTTTGAAATAAATAAATGAAACTGAAGAAAACCTGAAAAATGAAACCCTTCTGCATGGAGTGTGCTTGTATGTGTTAGTTGACAGGGAAAATAAGAAACATGTGATAGGGTAGTGAAAAACAAAATGTCTTCACAAAGCGGACTATCGTGTATGAAGATTCATGGTTTGCAAGCCAAATGATATAGTTATGGCCATATTTGTGGCACAGTTTGTTACAATGTGCCCAAATTGGGCATGGTGGTGCATCTTGCCATTCCCAACAATGTTAATGACTAGACTTTTCAACTTTTCGGTATAAAAAATATTTTTTTCATTTTCTAGATGACAAAATATGTTCATTTTGTGAATGATGTACATAAGATACGGGTCAAACTGGCAACTCTACATTTTTTTAGATAAATTACGCCATATTTTAGTGCCAATTCCCAACTTTTACGGTTTTAGTGCTTTCAAGATAGTTTCGCACATTTAAACGACTTTATGCTGATTTATTGAAAGTAATTCCAATGTGAAATGTGGGGGTGTTATAACTTCGTCGAAGAAATCCCCCAAAAACATAGTTTAGGGTTGGGGGTAGATACGAAGTACATGATTTGTATGTTTTGAATATGGCTAGACCTTGTTTATCAACTTGAATGCTTACTATATATATGACGTAAGAAGGCTATGTGCTTTGGGTTTTCATTTTTTTTTTTGATTTTTTCTGAATGTTTATGCCCATTTGAATCTTGGTCAAATCCTAGGTTTGACCAAGATTTAAACAAGTTTAAAACATGAAAGTGAAAAGGTAAGCATGGATCCTTCTTAGTCATTCTAAAATGAAGCTTTTGGGGGGTTCTTGAAATCTCAATGTTTGAAACCCAAAACCACTTCTCTTCATGGTTGACTTCATAAGACAGATGAGTTTAGGGTTATGGGGTAGATACATGATTTGTCGGGTTTGAATATGTCTAGACATGCTTGTTTATCAACTTGAATGCTTACTATATGACCTAAGAAGACTATGCATGTGCAATGGTTTTTCATTTTTTCTTTTTTTTTCTGAATGTTTATGCCCATTTGAATCTTGGCCAAATCCTAGGGTTTGACCAAGATTTAAAAAAGTTTAAAACATGAAAATGAAAAGGTAAGCATGGATCCTTCTTAGTCACTCTAAGATGAAGTTTTTGGGAGGTTTTCGAAATTTCCATGTTTGATACCCAAAACCACTTCTCTTCATGTTTGACTTCATAAGACAGAGTTTAGGGTTAGGGCCAGGGGTAGATACATGATTTTCTAGTTTGAATATGTCTAGACCATGTTTATCAACATGAATCTTGGCCAAATCCTAGGTTTGAACAAGATTTAAACAAGTTTAAAACATGAAAATGAAAAGGTAAGCCTGGATCCTTCTTAGTCAATCTAAAATGAAGCTTTTGGGAGGTTTTTGAAATTTCCATGTTTGAAACCCAAAACCATTTCTCATCATGCTTGACTTCATTAGATATAGTTTAGGGTTAGGTGTAGATACACGATTTGTCTGGTTTGAATATGTCTAGACCTTTTTTATCAACTTCAATTCTTACTATATGACATAAGAAGACTATATGTGCTTTGGTTTTTGATTTTTTGATTTTTTCTGAATGTTTATGCCCATTTGAATCTTAGTTAAATCCTAGGTTTGACCAAGATTTAAACAAGTCTATAACATGAAAATGAAAAGGTAAGCCTGGATCCTTCTTAGTCATTCTAAAATGAAGCTTTTGGAGGGTTCTTGAAATCTCAATGTTTGAAACCCAAAACCACTTCTCTTCATGGTTGACTTCATAAGACATGTAGAGTTTAGGGTTAGGGGGTAGATACATGATTTGTCGGGTTTGAATATGTCTAGACATGCTTGTTTATCAACTTGAATGCTTACTATATGACATAAGAAGGCTATGTGCTGTGGTTTTTCATTTTTCCAGAATTTTTATGCCCATTTGAATCTTGGTCAAATCCTAGGCTTGACCAATATTTAAACAAGCTTAAAACATGAAAATGAAAAGGTAAGCTTGGATCCTTCTTTGTCACTCTAAGATGAAGTTTTTGGGAGGTTTTCAAAATTTCCATGTCTGAAACCCAAAACCACTTCTCTTCATGCTTGACTTCATAAGACAGAGTTTAGGGTTAGCTAGGGACAGGGTAGATACACGATTTTCTAGTTTGAATATATCTAGACCATGTTTATCAACTTGAATGATCATTATATGACAGAAAAAGGCTATGCGCGTTTTTTATTTTATTTTATACCCATTTGAATCTTGATCAAATCCTAGTTTTGACCAGGATTTAAATAAGTTTAAAACATGAAAATGAAAAGGTAAGCCTGGATCCTTCTTAGTCACTCTAAAATGAAGCTTTTGGGAGGTTTTTGAAATTTCCATGTTTGAAACCCAAAACCATTTCTCATCATGCTTGACTTCATTAGATATAGTTTAGGGTTAGGTGTAGATACACGATTTGTCTGGTTTGAATATGTCTAGACCTTGTTTATCAACTTCAATTCTTACTATATGACATAAGAAGACTATATGTGCTTTGGTTTTTGTTACCCTCCAAAACCCCCCGACGGGCTTTGGTTAAGCAACACGAAGAGCCGGGAGGCTCCTAGGGCCGCTTAGTGGATCCCTGGCACCTCGCGTCGTCCCGCAAATCTTCTGGCGCGCGTCCTGGCGGTTGCCGGGGCGTGCCACCTGACCTAGACCCGGTCAGGAAGGTGTTAGTGCTTCGATTGTTTCTGCATGGTAGACACGTGCACATTAAATACGAGCCTTATCGGCTCTCAGGTTTCCCTGTGGATCGGCTCAAAGAGCCGATCGCCCCATGGTCCTTGATGGATTAGCAATGGCATGGGGATCCTGCTTGATCAGGACAAAGCTGAAGCGATCCACGACATTTTAGGGTTTTCACCGCATAATCGGAACGTCCTACGTGCGATCGGGCCTAGCAGCTACGAGAGACGATGCAAACTACCCCTACGAGAGGCCTAAAAACCAACATAACGTTGATCCCCGGAACATCCCTCGCAGGGACGGTAAACAGCATCTAACGCACTACCGGATCCTCCAACCCCAGCATAAGGCCTAACTATGCAGATATTAAACTAATCCCTGCAGATGCAGGGAGCAACTATAACGGATCGGATCTACTAAGCATGATCAAGCAAGATGCTGCCCTTACGTCTGGATAGACGTAAGGGCAGCTAGACATGCAAGGGTTGCACTACGATAGCATATTACGTGAAGAACAATGCTAACCCTAACACATCTATGATAACCACGTTGCTCGCCATCAAAAAGGCTTCAGTACGAGCAACGCATGAACAATACTAAGCTTACGCTGCCTAGATCGCGAGATGCGATCTAGGCAGCATGATGCTTACCGGTAAGAACCCTCGTGGGAAAGGGGTGGCGATGCGTCGAGATTGGTTTGTTTTGGTTGAACGGTGATTGTCCTCCTTTTCCGATAACCCTAGATACATATTTATAGTCCAAGGGACTTTCTAATTGAGGCGTGCACCTAACCGTGCACGGGCCGCATTTCTATCTCTTTAATCTAAATTACAATGCGATCTAATATATTACAGATACATGGGCCACTTAGCCCAAACTATCAGCGCAAGGCCGCTTCAAAGATGCTTCATGTGTACGTCCTTCAAGTCCATCTTCACTTACGGCCCGTCTCCTGATTTGGCCAAAATCAGGTGATAACACATGCCCCCCTGGTTTTGGTAATGATAATATCAAAACCATCTGTTTTTTCCTCGAGGAGTCATGTCGCGGCAGAGCAGAACCATCGCAGTATCCTTCATGATGACATCTTGCCTTCTCAACTTCCCTGCACGGTTTGACAGTTCTGGCACCACGTCCTCGGAAACTGCTTAGGCATTAAATCGCTATATCCCCTTTTACTTGGCCACCTCCTGTAATTTCTTTCTTCATCCCCTTCGTGCTAGCACTCCAAAAGCCCTCCTCTGCCACCATGTCTTCTTCTTCTTCCTCCTCTGCTGCATCAAGCCTCTCTGTCCAATCCTCCCCCTCCGAGAGCCGACGCCAGAGTGGGACCCGCAAGAGGCCCACGCGGCCAACATCCGTCGCGCCATAGCCGACGGGGATGAGTCGAGCCACGACTCCTCCGTCTGGTCTGAAGATGACCAGTCCTTGACGGACGGGGAGAGCGACCTCCGCTTCCTCGCCATTGGGGAATCGGAGGAGGAGAGCGACGACGATCGTTTCTCCTGGGACGGTTTCTCCTCCGCCGGGGAGGTGAAGGAAGAAGAAGAGGAGGAGGATAGCACCTCCTCCGACGAGCCGCCGGCCAAGCGCTTCTGCCCTTGGCCGGGCAACCTTAGTGACTTCGACAGCGACGAAGACGACGCTGGCGAGGAAGATGAGGACAACGAGGGTCCTCCAGGTGGTCGCGGCAGCAGCGACGACGAGCCCGCCGAAAGCGCCGACAGCGGCGACGACGGCGATGACGAGGGCAACAATGGCCCCTAGATAGGATCCTAGAATAGGATCAGTAGTAGTAGGAGGGGCAATGCATCCCCCTAGGCCTTCCTTTTGAGAGCAATCAGCTCTTTTTGTGTAAGAAATCTGATTATCAATGAAGAAATTTCCCCAATCTGACTCTGCCGATTCCTTGCAAATTGATTTAGCCGATTCTCCCTTCATACTGAGTCCGCCGATTGTCGATTCGGTAGATGCTCAATGAGCCGATGGCAAAGCATCAGCTTTTCCAATAGATTGCAAAACAGGTCGATCCAATCACCTTCTCAGATATTAACTTGCAATCCATGAAATTCAGATCCAAACCTCCAACCGGACAGGTCCAACGTGCAGCTATGAGACCCCTAGGTCCTTGGACTTCGAAATCATCCGATTGCAGTGTTTGTTCTGACAGCAAAACTCCTGGATTAATGCTTCCAGGAAAGCTCCTTAGTCCTCTGCTGACAACCTTGATTTTGAAGCCGATACTCCTGTAAAACAGGTGTCACTCGTTCACAGCTTCCCTTGTTTCCTTGCAGCAACGGACTGGTTCAGAGTCTGATCAACGATGATGGCTCCTTCTACAAACTCTTCCTGCCATCCTAATGGCTTTCTTCTGCCAGAGTCCTCCTGTTCCACCTGGTCATGATGCAGAGATAGCCAATGCCAACACCACGGGCTCTTCAGAATGAGAAATTTTCAGGGCTAGCTGCCCCCCGAGCCTCGGTCAAGGCGAGCACAAAAGTGGACCAGCCACACTGGGCCACTATCAGCTTCTCAACTGTGGTGCAGTATCAGCCGATTCTGACCAAATCGGCTGTTCATGGCAGAGAACCTCCGAGGTGAGCTGCCCCCCGAGTCATTCATCAGAACTTGGCAGGAAAGCTTACGCTCAAGGAGACAGTGCACTAGGGCAGCCCTGGCAGGATCAGCAGCTCCCTTGAACTAAGAGGCCTCACACGTAGTGGCCATTGAACTCTTCCCAGCTCCATTCTTGTGACTGCTCCATTAGGCTTCTGCCTGTAACAATACCTTGAGTCGATGGCCGTGCATCGGCTTTGAATTCTTAAGTCGATGCCTGTGCATCGGCTGTGCTCAAAAATTTCGATGTTTTCGGTTTTTTGTGGCCGATTTGTTTATGTATCGGCCCCCATACTTGAGCTGCTCTGCTGGAAATTTGACATCCGTTCCCAGCTCCGTATCCTCGTATATCATCCATCTATGTGCCCCCCGAGCCGATTCTGTCAAGTAATTGATGGTATCGGCTCTTCAAGCATCTGTTGGATCAATGCTGAACACAGACGAAGGTATGTTGAGGATAATTGTGGCCGATTGCGGGAATCGGCCTCCTTCTTTGTTGCAATGCTTTGACGATGATTTGCAACTTCTTGGATTTCCATCGTAGCTACGTGGCATGCTGGAGATAAGATCCTTTACTTTTCATTTTTTGAGGGCCGATCGCAGGGATCGGCCTTGCCACGTATGTCCAATGTCTTGGACGTGCTACTCTGTCAAGACCACGGACACCATGTTTGTGTCAGCCGATGTCTCTGCATCGGCATCAGCCGATGCCTGTGCATCGGCTTTCGCCTGTTTTGGGCGCCATACTTTCTTTGGCGGGCGCGCCTTCGTTTTCACTATTTGCTGGATTTTCGCGGCCAGATCGGGCCGCGCTCTTCTCAACGTGTACAGGTACTGTGCCTCGGCTTCTTCCAGGTTTCGCAGCCGCTGCACCCGACGCTTCTGAGAATGGCTGAGTCCATCAGGGCACCACCTTGGTTGGTGATACCTATCTTCTTCTCCATCTGACTCCTCGAAGTCTTCTTCTTGAGATGACTCAGCTCGTTTACTCTGATGTGGGAGAGGTCCTAGACGCTTGAACACTGAAACTTCGTTCGTCCTTCTCCTTTGCTGTGTGCATGCTGGGCAGTTCTCGATTGTTGGCAATCGGCTCATTCCTGAGTCCCAGCAATGTTTGAAGAAGGGACAGTCCCAGTGCCTGTCCACGTTGTCTTGCTCCCTTGACCTCTCGCTGGCGCGACATTCGTACCCGTCGTTGTTGCCGCTGTTCTGACGATACCTCCTGTCCTCCGCATCAGACCGACGATATCTTTCATCGTCTTCGTCGTAGCGTCGACGTCGGTCGTACTGCTGCTCATATTTGTTGAGGAGATGCACGGATAATGGGCGCTGATACCGTATGCTTCTCACCTCCTCCTCGGTCAGGTACCGTCTATCGTCGTCTTGGGGCCGGTCGCGTGGAACGGCCTCCTCTTTATCCTTGCCACGAGAGTGGCTGCTTTCTGCTTTGTCCGCGCCGTGGCGAATCACGAACCCTGCCATATTGACATCGAAAGAGAACCCTGGTTCTCTTATGGAGTGGCTTAGGTCCACCATGTTGACGTCTGGAAACGGACGCCTGTCTACCTTCATGGCAAACTGTCCGAAAGTTAATCGGCCTGATTCTATCGCCATCTGAATTTGTGCGCGCAGTACTTTGCAGTCGTTGGTGGTGTGCGTGAACGTATGATGCCATTTGCAGTATGGCCTCTTGTTCATCTCTTGTGCCGTAGGGATCTTGTGGCCTTCGGGTAGCTTCAACTGTTTCTCTTTAAGCAACAGATCGAAGATCTGTTCAGTTTTGGTCACGTCGAAGTCCAACCCTCTTGGAGGCCCTGGTGGATTCACCCATTGGCAGGACACGGGTATTGGCGTCCGAGTCCACTCGGCTACCGCAACTTCCTGATCGTCCGCGGAATCTTCATCTTCGTCGGCATTGACCAGGCTGATCGCGCGCTTGAACTTGTCTTGGTACAGTTCTGGATGGCGCTGCTCATATAAGGTCAGTCTATTGACCAGGTGCGTCAGCGAGTTGTACTCAACTTGGAACGTCAGATCCTTGAACGACGCTGCCAGGCCTGCCACGGCCAGCTCGACTGCCTCTTTCTCAGTTATATGAACCGAATAGCATCGGTTCTTGACAGTTCTGAAACGCTGAATGTACTCAGCCACTGTCTCCCCTCGCTTTTGCCGAACCTATGCTAGTTCGGCAATACCAGCTTCAGTAGTCTCTGAATGGTATTGGGTGTGGAACAGTTCCTCCAGCTGCTTCCATGACTGCACTGAATTTGGCTGCAAAGAGGTGTACCACCCAAAAGCTGGACCGGTGAGGGATTGCGAGAAGCACCTCACCCGTAACTGATCTGATGCCGAAGCCATGCCCAGCTGGGCCAGGTATCGGCTCACGTGCTCGATGGAGCTCGACCCTTCTGACCCACTGAATTTGTTGAAGTCCGGAAGTCGGTACTTGGGCGGTAGTGGGATCAGGTCGAACTCATTGGGGTACGGCTTGGAATAGCCGATTATCTTCTTCTTCGGCAAGATGCCGAATTGATCTCTCAGGACTGCGCTGATCTAATCTGCGGTGGAGGTAGTAGCAGCTGAGCTTTCACGGACTGGTGCAGTGGCGTACTTGGCTAGCCACGCTTGTTTCTCAGCTTCTGCTCCTAAACTCCCCGCTGCTGCAGTTGTTCTTCGTGCCGGAACAATTGCTCCTGCTCCGGCAATCCCTCCTGGTGGAGCCTGGATCGCCTGCGTCCAGTTGTTGCAATCCGGCACATACGCACACACGTATCCGTGTGGGATTTCCTTGGGCGGGTCAGGTAAGAACTGGTAGTCGCCCGGGTCACCCCCATCCTTGTAGACGACGTATGCCGGTGAGCCTTGTTGTTGTGGAGCCGCCATTGTGTACGGCAGAGGCGGCCTGGTGTGGAGTTGCATCTCTCCCTGGTGAGTCCCTAGAACAGGTCCTGAAGGGGAGTAACGACGCTCCATGATCTCTTGTACCACCCGGAGCGCAACGCGCTCCAAAGTGTTCACCAGGCTCTCAGAGTGCCGATGCAGTGAATGGGCCACCATGTAGTTGATCTCCTGACGCAGGGCTTGGGTACGTTCCTGTGAAGGGAGAGACAGATCCACCCCTTCAAGGACGCCTTGTGGCGTGAATCCTTTGAATCTGACGCCGTGCGACCGGGTCTTCTCAAAGGAGCCGATGAGTTCGGCCTCGAGGATGACCTTCAGGTCATCGTACTTTTTCTTGTGATCCGGAGGGAGTTCCTCGTACGTGATCTGTTCCTCTGCCATCTCGGATGTCGGTGTTGACGTGGATGTTGCAGAAGAGGTCCCACCGGGCGTGCCAGAATGTGTTACCCTCCAAAACCCCCCGACGGGCTTTGGTTAAGCAACACGAAGAGCCGGGAGGCTCCTAGGGCCGCTTAGTGGATCCCTGGCACCTCGCGTCGTCCCGCAAATCTTCTGGCGCGCGTCCTGGCGGTTGCCGGGGCGTGCCACCTGACCTAGACCTGGTCAGGAAGGTGTTAGTGCTTCGATTGTTCCTGCATGGTAGACATGTGCACATTAAATACGAGCCTTATCGGCTCTCAGGTTTCCCTGTGGATCGGCTCAAAGAGCCGATCGCCCCATGGTCCTTGATGGATTAGCAATGGCATGGGGATCCTGCTTGATCAGGACAAAGCTGAAGCGATCCACGATAGTTTAGGGTTTTCACCGCATAATCGGAACGTCCTACGTGCGATCGGGCCTAGCAGCTACGAGAGACGATGCAAACTACCCCTACGAGAGGCCTAAAAACCAACATAACGTTGATCCCCGGAACATCCCTCGCAGGGACGGTAAACAGCATCTAACGCACTACCGGATCCTCCGACCCCAGCATAAGGCCTAACTATGCAGATATTAAACTAATCCCTGCAGATGCAGGGAGCAACTATAACGGATCGAATCTACTAAGCATGATCAAGCAAGATGCTGCCCTTACGTCTGGATAGACGTAAGGGCAGCTAGACATGCAAGGGTTGCACTATGATAGCATATTACGTGAAGAACAATGCTAACCCTAACACATCTATGATAACCACGTTGCTCGCCATCAAAAAGGCTTCAGTACGAGCAACGCATGAACAATACTAAGCTTACGCTGCCTAGATCGCGAGATGCGATCTAGGCAGCATGATGCTTACCGGTAAGAACCCTCGTAGGAAAGGGGTGGCGATGCGCCGAGATTGGTTTGTTTTGGTTGAACGGTGATTGTCCTCCTTTTCCGATAACCCTAGATACATATTTATAGTCCAAGGGACTTTCTAATTGAGGCGTGCACCTAACCGTGCACGGGCCAGACTCTATCTCTTTAATCTAAATTACAATGCGATCTAATATATTACAGATACATGGGCCACTTAGCCCAAACTATCAGCGCAAGGCCGCTTCAAAGATGCTTCATGTGTACGTCCTTCAAGTCCATCTTCACTTACGGCCCGTCTCCTGATTTGGCCAAAATCAGGTGATAACAGTTTTTGATTTTTTGATTTTTTCTGAATGTTTATGCCCATTTGAATCTTGGTCAAATCCTAGGTTTGACCAAGATTTAAACAAGTCTATAACATGAAAATGAAAAGGTAAGCCTGGATCCTTCTTAGTCATTCTAAAATGAAGCTTTTGGGGGGTTCTTGAAATTTCAATGTTTGAAACCCAAAACCACTTCTCGTCATGGTTGACTTCATAAGACATGCAGAGATTAGGGTTAGGGGGTAGATACATGATTTGTTGGGTTTGAATATGTCTAGACATGCTTGTTTATCAACTTGAATGCTTACTATATGACATAAGAAGGCTATGTGCTTTGGTTTTTCATTTTTCCGGTTTTTTGAATTTTATGCCCATTTGAAGATTTTGGGAGGTTCTTGAAATTTTCATGTTTGAAACCAATACGACTTCTCTTCATGCTAGACTTCATAAGATCGTCCGAGTTTATGGTTAGGGGGTAGATACATGATTTGTCTGGTTTGAACATGTCTAAACCTTGTTTATCAACTTGAAAGCTTACTATATGACCTAAGAAGACTATGTGCTTTTGTTTTTCATTCTTCTATTTTTTTATTTTATGCCCATTTGAATCTTGGTCAAATCCTATGTTTGACCTGGATTTAAACAAGTATAAAATATGAAAACGAAAAGGTAAGCATGGATCCTTCTTAGTCAATCTAAAATGAAGCGGCTTTTGGGATGTTCTTCAAATTTTCATGTTTGAAACCCAAAACCAATTCTCTTCATGATTGACTTCATAAGACAGAGTTTAAGGTTAGGGGCAGATATATACATGATTTTCTAGTTTGAATATGTCTAGACCTTGTTTATCAACTTGAATGCTTACTATATGACATAAGAATGCTATGTGCTTTGGTTTATCATTCTTTTGGCTTTTTCCTGAATTTTTATGCCCATTTGAATCTTGGTCAAATCCTAGGTTTCACAAAGATTTAAACAAGTTTAAAATCTGAAAATTAAAAGGTAAGCATGGATCCTTCTTAGTCACTCTAAAATGAAGCTTTTGGGAGGTTTTTGAAATTTCCATGTTTGAAACCCAAAACCACTTCTCTTCATGCTTAATTGACTTCATAAGACAGAGTTTAGAGTGTTAGGGGTAGATACATGATTTGTCTAGTTTGAATATGTCTAGACCTTGTTTATCAACTTGAATTCTTACTATATGACATAAGAAGGCTATGTGCTTTGGTTTTTCATTTTTCTGATTTTTTTTGAATTTTATGCCCATTTGAATCTTGGTCAAATACTAGCTAGGTTTGACCAAGATTTAAACAAGTTTAAAACATGAAAATGAAAAGGTAAGCCTCGATCCTTCTTAGTCACTCTAAAATGAAGCTTTTGGGAGGTTTTTGAAATTTGCATGTTTGAAACCCAAAACCACTTCTCTTCATGCCTTACTTCATAAGATGGAGTTTAGGGTCGTTAGGGAGTAGATACATGATTTGCCTGGTTTGAATATGTCTAGACCTTGTTTATCATCTTGAATGCTTACTATATGACAGAAGAAGACTATGTGCATTGGTATTTCATTTTTTTTTGAATTTTCATGCCCATTTCAATCTTGGTGAAATCCTAGGTTTGAGCAAGATTTAAACAAATTTAACACGTGAAAACGAATAAGCATGGATCCTTCTTAGTCACTCCAAAATGTACCAATTGATAGATGTGTTAACTTTGCTTCATGGAAAAATTAATGTCATGTAAATGAGTTAACTTGGATTTCCTACCGTTGAATCCATAGGAAACTTTGTTCTAATGCACTATAATAATCAACCGAGTTTTTACACCAACGGGTCTGTCACTTACGTGTGGTGCCCATGCGTGAGGTCCCACACTTCAGTGAGCACAAGTCAAGTGCAATAGGTACGCAAACTCCAAGCCATCTTCTTTGTCAAGAGAAGATGCATCAGGATGCGTTTTGGAAGTCTGTGGGTCCGTCTGGATCCTTCGGTTGTCCCTCTCACAAAAAAAACAAATCTCTCTCATTCTCGGCCTCGCTCGACTCGCTCGCTCGCTCGCTCGCACCTCCTGCTCACTGACAAACCCTGCACAAAAGTCAACATCATCACCCGAAAAAGGGGAGACACCATAATGCTCTCCCTTCTTCTCTCCTTCCGAGTTATCCCTCTTCCTCCGAGTTTCACTCGACGGGCAAACACACATGTGCTGCATAGTAATAATAATAAAAAGGTATAAAAATCAACCTACGAATCTATAATTAAATAGGTTAAACTAGGGTTTTGCCCAGTACTACAGATCAAGTTCATAAAAAATCCAACTACGGGGTTCGAACAACCCCATTTCTAATCCAAGAATTTTTTCGACCTCATCCAAATGGCCTCAAACTATAGGGTTAATTAGCATCTAGTGCAGTATGTGTGAACATGTATGCACTATGTGTGCTATAACTTGTATGTCTTTCAAATTTGAACCAAATTTGAATAAGTTTGAAATATATGAAATGGGGATTTTGGCTTAAACGTTTGAAACCCAAAACGACTTCTCTTCATGCTAGGCATCATAAGACCGAGTTTAGGGTTAGGGGGTAGATACAGGATTTTTCTGTTTTGAATATGTCTATACCTTGTTTATCTACTTGAATATGCTTACTATAGATATATATGACGTAAGAAGACTACGTGCTTTGGTCTTTAATTTTTTTATTTTTCCAGAATTTTTATGCCCATTTGAATCTTGGTCAAATCCTAGGCTTGACCAATATTTAAACAAGCTTAAAACATGAAAATGAAAAGGTAAGCTTGGATCCTTCTTTGTCACCCTAAGATGAAGTTTTTGGGAGGTTTTAAAAATTTCCATGTCTGAAACCCAAAACCACTTCTCTTCATGCTTGACTTCATAAGACAGAGTTTAGGGTTAGCTAGGGAAAGGGTAGATACACGATTTTCTAGTTTGAATATGTCTAGACCATGTTTATCAACTTGAATGATCATTACATGACAGAAAAAGGCTATGTGTGTTTTTTATTTATTTTATACCCATTTGAATCTTGATCAAATCCTAGTTTTGACAAGGATTTAAATAAGTTTAAAACATGAAAATGAAAAGGTAAGCCTGGATCCTTCTTAGTCACTCTAAAATGAAGCTTTTGGGAGGTTTTTGAAATTTCCATGTTTGAAACCCAAAACCATTTCTCATCATGCTTGACTTCATTAGATATAGTTTAGGGTTAGGTGTAGATACACGATTTGTCTGGTTTGAATATGTCTAGACCTTGTTTATCAACTTCAATTCTTACTATATGACATAAGAAGACTATATGTGCTTTGGTTTTTGATTTTTTGATTTTTTTCTGAATGTTTATGCCCATTTGAGTCTTGGTCAAATCCTAGGTTTGACCAAGATTTAAATAAGTCTATAACATGAAAATGAAAAGGTAAGCCTGGATCCTTCTTAGTCATTCTAAAATGAAGCTTTTGGGGGGTTTTTGAAATCTCAATGTTTGAAACCCAAAACCACTTCTCTTCATGGTTGACGTCATAAGACATGCAGAGTTTAGGGTTAGGGGTAGATACATGATTTGTCGGGTTTGAATATGTCTAGACATGCTTGTTTATCAATTTGAATGCTTACTATATGACATAAGAAGGCTATGTGCTTTGGTTTTTCATTTTTCAGGTTTTTTGAATTTTATGCCCATTTGAAGATTTTGGGGGGTTCTTGAAATTTTCATGTTTGAAACCAATATGACTTCTCTTCATGCTAGACTTCATAAGATCGTCCGAGTTTATGGTTAGGGAGTAGATACATGATGTGTCTGGTTTGAACATGTCTAAACCTTGTTTATCAACTTGAAAGCTTACTATATGACATAAGAAGACTATGTGCTTTTGTTTTTCATTCTTCTATTTTTTTATTTTATGCCCATTTGAATCTTGGTCAAATCCTATGTTTGACCTGGATTTAAACAAGTATAAAATATGAAAACGAAAAGGTAAGCCTGGATCCTTCTTAGTCACTCTAAAATGAAGCGGCTTTTGGGATGTTCTTGAAATTTTCATGTTTGAAACCCAAAACCACTTCTCTTCATGATTGACTTCATAAGACAGAGTTTAAGGTTAGGGCCAGATATATACATGATTTTCTAGTTTGAATATGTGTAGACCTTGTTTATCAACTTGAATGCTTACTATATGGCATAAGAATGCTATGTGCTTTGGTTTATCATTCTTTTGGTTTTCTCCTGAATTTTTATGCCCATTTGAATCTTGGTCGAATCCTAGGTTTCACAAAGATTTAAACAAGTTTAAAATCTGAAAATTAAAAGGTAAGCATGGATCCTTCTTAGTCACTCTAAAATGAAGCTTTTGGGAGGTTTTTGAAATTTCCATGTTTGAAACCCAAAACCACTTCTCTTCATGCTTAATTGACTTCATAAGACAGAGTTTAGAGTGTTAGGGGTAGATAAATGATTTGTCTAGTTTGAATATGTCTAGACCTTGTTTATCAACTTGAATTCTTACTATATGACATAAGAAGGCTATGTGCTTTGGTTTTTCATTTTTCTGATTTTTTTTAATTTTATGCCCATTTGAATCTTGGTCAAATACTAGCTAGGTTTGACCAAGATTTAAACAAGTTTAAAACATGAAAATAAAAAAGGTAAGCCTCGATCCTTCTTAGTCACTCTAAAATGAAGCTTTTGGGAGGTTTTTGAAATTTGCATGTTTGAAACCCAAAACCACTTCTCTTCATGCCTTACTTCATAAGACAGAGTTTAGGGTCGTTAGGGAGTAGATACATGATTTGCCTGGTTTGAATATGTCTAGACCTTGTTTATCATCTTGAATGCTTACTATATGACAGAAGAAGACTATGTGCATTGGTATTTTTTTTTTTGAATTTTCATGCCCATTTCAATCTTGGTGAAATCCTAGGTTTGAGCAAGATTTAAACAAATTTAACACGTGAAAACGAATAAGCATGGATCCTTCTTAGTCACTCCAAAATGTACCAATTGATAGATGTGTTAACTTTGCTTCATGGAAAAATTAATGTCATGTAAATGAGTTAACTTGGATTTCCTACCGTTGAATCCATAGGAAACTTTGTTCTAATGCACTATAATAATCAACCGAGTTTTTACACCAACAGGTCTGTCACTTACGTGTGGTGCCCATGCGTGAGGTCCCACACTTCAGTGAGCACAAGTCAAGTGCAGTAGGTACGCAAACTCCAAGCCATCTTCTTTGTCAAGAGAAGACGCATCAGGATGCGTTTTGGAAGTCTGTGGGTCCGTCTGGATCCTTCGGTTGTCCCTCTCACAAAAAAAAACAAATCTCTCTCATTCTCGGCCTCGCTCGACTCGCTCGCTCGCACCTCCTGCTCACTGACAAACCCTGCACAAAAGTCAACATCATCACCAGAAAAAGGGGAGACACCATAATGCTATCCCTTCTTCTCTCCTTCCGAGTGATCCCCCTTCCTCCGAGTTTCACTCGACGGGTAAACACACATGTGCTGCAGAGTAATAATAATAAAAAGGTAGAAAAATCAACCTACGAATCTATAATTAAATAGGTTAAACTAGGGTTTTGCCCAGTACTACAGATCAAGTTCATAAAAAATCCAACTACGGGGTTCGAACAACCCCATTTCTAATCCAAGATTTTTTTCGACCTCATCCAAATGGCCTCAAACTATAGGGTTAATTAGCATCTAGTGCAGTATGTGTACTTGCAACATGTGTGCTATAACTTGTATGTCTTTCAAATTTGAACCAAATTTGAATAAGTTTGAAATATATGAAATGGGGCTTTTGGCTTAAACGTTTGAAACCCAAAACGACTTCTCTTCATGCTAGGCATCATAAGACCGAGTTTAGGGTTAGGGGGTAGATACAGGATTTGTCTGTTCTGAATATGTCTATACCTTATTTATCTACTTGAATATGCTTACTATAGATATATATGATGTAAGAAGACTACGTGCTTTGGTTTTTAATTTTTTATTTTTCCAGAATTTTTATGCCCATTTGAATCTTGGTCAAATCCTAGGCTTGACCAATATTTAAACAAGGTTAAAACATGAAAATGAAAAGGTAAGCTTGGATCCTTCTTTGTCACTCTAAGATGAAGTTTTTGGGAGGTTTTCAAAATTTCCATGTCTGAAACCCAAAACCACTTCTCTTCATGCTTGACTTCATAAGACAGAGTTTAGGGTTAGCTAGGGACAGGGTAGATACAAGATTTTCTAGTTTGAATATGTCTAGACCATGTTTATCAACTTGAATGATCATTATATGACAGAAAAAGGCTATGTGCATTTTTTATTTTATTTTATACCCATTTGAATCTTCATCAAATCCTAGTTTTGACCAGGATTTAAATAAGTTTAAAACATGAAAATGAAAAGGTAAGCCTGGATCCTTCTTAGTCACTCTAAAATGAAGCTTTTGGGAGGTTTTTGAAATTTCCATGTTTGAAACCCAAAACCATTTCTCATCATGCTTGACTTCATTAGATATAGTTTAGGGTTAGGTGTAGATACACGATTTGTCTGGTTTGAATATGTCTAGACCTTGTTTATCAACTTCAATTCTTACTATATGACATAAGAAGACTATATGTGCTTTGGTTTTTGATTTTTTGATTTTTTCTGAATGTTTATGCCCATTTGAATCTTGGTCAAATCCTAGGTTTGACCAAGATTTAAACAATTCTATAACATGAAAATGAAAAGGTAAGCCTGGATCCTTCTTAGTCATTCTAAAATGAAGCTTTTGGGGGTTTCTTGAAATCTCAATGTTTGAAACCCAAAACCACTTCTCTTCATGGTTGACTTCATAAGACATGCAGAGTTTAGGGTTAGGGGTAGATACATGATTTGTCGGGTTTGAATATGTCTAGACATGCTTGTTTATCAAATTGAATGCTTACTATATGACATAAGAAGGCTATGTGCTTTGGTTTTTCATTTTTCCGGTTTTTTGAATTTTATGCCCATTTGAAGATTTTGGGGGGTTCTTGAAATTTTCATGTTTCAAACCAATACGACTTCTCTTCATGCTAGACTTCATAAGATCGTCCGAGTTTATGGTTAGGGAGTAGATACATGATTTGTCTGGTTTGAACATGTCTAAACCTTGTTTATCAACTTGAAAGCTTACTATATGACATAAGAAGACTATGTGCTTTTGTTTTTCATTCTTCTATTTTTTTATTTTATGCCCATTTGAATCTTGGTCAAATCCTATGTTTGACCTGGATTTAAACAAGTATAAAATATGAAAACGAAAAGGTAAGCCTAGATCCTTCTTAGTCACTCTAAAATGAAGCGGCTTTTGGGATGTTCTTGAAATTTTCATGTTTGAAACCCAAAACCACTTCTCTTCATGATTGACTTCATAAGACAGAGTTTAAGGTTAGGGCCAGATATATACATGATTTTCTAGTTTGAATATGTGTAGACCTTGTTTATCAACTTGAATGCTTACTATATGACATAAGAATGCTATGTGCTTTGGTTTATCATTCTTTTGGTTTTTTCCTGAATTTTTATGCCCATTTGAATCTTGGCCAAATCCAAGGTTTCACAAAGATTTAAACAAGTTTAAAATCTGAAAATTAAAAGGTAAGCATGGATCCTTCTTAGTCACTCTAAAATGAAGCTTTTGGGAGGTTTTTGAAATTTCCATGTTTGAAACCCAAAACCACTTCTCTTCATGCTTAATTGACTTCATACGACAGAGTTTAGAATGTTAGGGGTAGATACATGATTTGTCTAGTTTTAATATGTCTAGACCTTGTTTATCAACTTGAATTCTTAATATATGACATAAGAAGGCTATGTGCTTTGGTTTTTCATTTTTCTGATTTTTTTTGAATTTTATGCCCATTTGAATCTTGGTCAAATACTAGCTAGGTTTGACCAATATTTAAACAAGTTTAAAACATGAAAATGAAAAGGTAAGCCTCGATCCTTCTTAGTCACTCTAAAATGAAGCTTTTGGGAGGTTTTTGAAATTTGCATGTTTGAAACCCAAAACCACTTCTCTTCATGCCTTACTTCATAAGACGGAGTTTAGGGTCGTTAGGGAGTAGATACATGATTTGCCTGGTTTGAATATGTCTAGACCTTGTTTATCATCTTGAATGCTTACTATATGACAGAAGAAGACTATGTGCATTGGTATTTCATTTTTTTTTTTGAATTTTCATGCCCATTTCAATCTTGGTGAAATCCTAGGTTTGAGCAAGATTTAAACAAATTTAACACGTGAAAACGAATAAGCATGGATATCCTTCTTAGTCACTCCAAAATGTACCAATTGATAGATGTGTTAACTTTGCTTCATGGAAAAATTAATGTCATGTAAATGAGTTAACTTGGATTTCCTACCGTTGAATCCATAGGAAACTTTGTTCTAATGCACTATAATAATCAATCGAGTTTTTACACCAACAGGTCTGTCACTTACGTGTGGTGCCCATGCGTGAGGTCCCACACTTCAGTGAGCACAAGTCAAGTGCAGTAGGTACGCAAACTCCAAGCCATCTTCTTTGTCAAGAGAAGACGCATCAGGATGCGTTTTGGAAGTCTGTGGGTCCGTCTGGATCCTTCGGTTGTCCCTCTCACAAAAAAAACAAATCTCTCTCATTCTCGGCCTCGCTCGACTCGCTCGCTCGCACCTCCTGCTCACTGACAAACCCTGCACAAAAGTCAACATCATCACCCGAAAAAGGGGAGACACCATAATGCTCTCCCTTCTTCTCTCCTTCCGAGTGATCCCTCTTCCTCTGAGTTTCACTCGACGGGCAAACACACATGTGCTGCATAGTAATAATAATAAAAAGGTAGAAAAATCAACCTACGAATCTATAATTAAATAGGTTAAACTAGGGTTTTTCCCCGTACTACAGATCAAGTTCATAAAAAATCCAACTACGGGGTTCGAACAACCCCATTTCTAATCCAAGATTTTTTTCGACCTCATCCAAATGGCCTCAAACTATAGGGTTAATTAGCATCTAGTGCAGTATGTGTGAACATGTATGCACTATGTGTGCTATAACTTGTATGTCTTTCAAATTTGAACCAAATTTGAATAAGTTTGAAATATATGAAATGGGGCTTTTGGCTTAAACGTTTGAAACCCAAAATGACTTCTCTTCATGCTAGGCATCATAAGACCGAGTTTAGGGTTAGGGGGTAGATACAGGATTTGTCTGTTCTGAATATGTCTATACCTTATTTATCTACTTGAATATGCTTACTATAGATATATATGACGTAATAAGACTATGTGCTTTGGTTTTTAATTTTTTATTTTTCCAAAAATTTTATGCCCATTTGAATCTTGGTCAAATCCTAGGCTTGACCAATATTTAAACAAGCTTAAAACATGAAAATGAAAAGGTAAGCTTGGATCCTTCTTTGTCACTCTAAGATGAAGTTTTTGGGAGGTTTTCAAAATTTCCATGTCTGAAACCCAAAACCACTTCTCTTCATGCTTGACTTCATAAGACAGAGTTTAGGGTTAGCTAGGGACAGGGTAGATACACGATTTTCTAGTTTGAATATGTCTAGACCATGTTTATCAACTTGAATGATCATTATATGACAGAAAAAGGCTATGTGCATTTTGTATTTTATTTTATACCCATTTGAATCTTGATCAAATCCTAGTTTTGACCAGGATTTAAATAAGTTTAAAACATGAAAATGAAAAGGTAAGCCTGGATCCTTCTTAGTCACTCTAAAATGAAGCTTTTGGGAGGTTTTTGAAATTTCCATGTTTGAAACCCAAAACCATTTCTCATCATGCTTGACTTCATTAGATATAGTTTAGGGTTAGGTGTAGATACACAATTTGTCTGGTTTGAATATGTCTAGACCTTGTTTATCAACTTCAATTCTTACTATATGACATAAGAAGACTATATGTGCTTTGGTTTTTGATTTTTTGATTTTTTCTGAATGTTTATGCCCATTTGAATCTTGGTCAAATCCTAGGTTTGACCAAGATTTAAACAAGTCTATAACATGAAAATGAAAAGGTAAGCCTGGATCCTTCTTAGTCATTCTAAAATGAAGCTTTTGGGGGGTTCTTGAAATCTCAATGTTTGAAACCCAAAACCACTTCTCTTCATGGTTGACTTCATAAGACATGCAGAGTTTAGGGTTAGGGGTAGATACATGATTTGTCGGGTTTGAATATGTCTAGACATGCTTGTTTATCAACTTGAATGCTTACTATATGACATAAGAAGGCTATGTGCTTTGGTTTTTCATTTTTCCGGTTTTTTGAATTTTATGCCCATTTGAAGATTTTGGGGGGTTCTTGAAATTTTCATGTTTCAAACCAATACGACTTCTCTTCATGCTAGACTTCATAAGATCGTCCGAGTTTATGGTTAGGGAGTAGATACATGATTTGTCTGGTTTGAACATGTCTAAACCTTGTTTATCAACTTGAAAGCTTACTATATGACATAAGAAGACTATGTGCTTTTGTTTTTCATTCTTCTATTTTTTTATTTTATGCCCATTTGAATCTTGGTCAAATCCTATGTTTGACCTGGATTTAAACAAGTATAAAATATGAAAACGAAAAGGTAAGCCTAGATCCTTCTTAGTCACTCTAAAATGAAGCGGCTTTTGGGATGTTCTTGAAATTTTCATGTTTGAAACCCAAAACCACTTCTCTTCATGATTGACTTCATAAGACAGAGTTTAAGGTTAGGGCCAGATATATACATGATTTTCTAGTTTGAATATGTGTAGACCTTGTTTATCAACTTGAATGCTTACTATATGACATAAGAATGCTATGTGCTTTGGTTTATCATTCTTTTGGTTTTTTCCTGAATTTTTATGCCCATTTGAATCTTGGTCAAATCCAAGGTTTCACAAAGATTTAAACAAGTTTAAAATCTGAAAATTAAAAGGTAAGCATGGATCCTTCTTAGTCACTCTAAAATGAAGCTTTTGGGAGGTTTTTGAAATTTCCATGTTTGAAACCCAAAACCACTTCTCTTCATGCTTAATTGACTTCATACGACAGAGTTTAGAGTGTTAGGGGTAGATACATGATTTGTCTAGTTTGAATATGTCTAGACCTTGTTTATCAACTTGAATTCTTAATATATGACATAAGAAGGTTATGTGCTTTCGTTTTTCATTTTTCTGATTTTTTTTGAATTTTATGCCCATTTGAATCTTGGTCAAATACTAGCTAGGTTTGACCAATATTTAAACAAGTTTAAAACATGAAAATGAAAAGGTAAGCCTCGATCCTTCTTAGTCACTCTAAAATGAAGCTTTTGGGAGGTTTTTTAAATTTGCATGTTTGAAACCCAAAACCACTTCTCTTCATGCCTTACTTCATAAGACGGAGTTTAGGGTCGTTAGGGAGTAGATACATGATTTGCCTGGTTTGAATATGTCTAGACCTTGTTTATCATCTTGAATGCTTACTATATGACAGAAGAAGACTATGTGCATTGGTATTTCATTTTTTTTTTGAATTTTCATGCCCATTTCAATCTTGGTGAAATCCTAGGTTTGAGCAAGATTTGAACAAATTTAACACGTGAAAACGAATAAGCATGGATCCTTCTTAGTCACTCCAAAATGTACCAATTGATAGATGTGTTAACTTTGCTTCATGGAAAAATTAATGTCATGTAAATGAGTTAACTTGGATTTCCTACCGTTGAATCCATAGGAAACTTTGTTCTAATGCACTATAATAATCAATCGAGTTTTTACACCAACAGGTCTGTCACTTACGTGTGGTGCCCATGCGTGAGGTCCCACACTTCAGTGAGCACAAGTCAAGTGCAGTAGGTACACAAACTCCAAGCCATCTTCTTTGTCAAGAGAAGACGCATCAGGATGCGTTTTGGAAGTCTGTGGGTCCGTCTGGATCCTTCGGTTGTCCCTCTCACAAAAAAAAACAAATCTCTCTCATTCTCGGCCTCGCTCGACTCGCTCGCTCGCACCTCCTGCTCACTGACAAACCC
The DNA here is from genome assembly GCF_019359855.2 of Lolium perenne. Lineage (NCBI taxonomy): Eukaryota > Viridiplantae > Streptophyta > Magnoliopsida > Poales > Poaceae > Lolium > Lolium perenne. The sequence continues at coordinate 107,146,504 of NC_067248.2, forward strand.
TGGACAAAAGTCAACATCATCACCCGAAAAAGGGGAGACACCATAATGTTATCCCTTCTTCTCTCCTTCCGAGTGATCCCCCTTCCTCCGAGTTTCACTCGACGGGTAAACACACATGTGCTGCAGAGTAATAATAATAAAAAGGTAGAAAAATCAACCTACGAATCTATAATTAAATAGGTTAAACTAGGGTTTTGCCCAGTACTACAGATCAAGTTCATAAAAAATCCAACTACGGGGTTCGAACAACCCCATTTCTAATCCAAGATTTTTTTCGACCTCATCCAAATGGCCTCAAACTATAGGGTTAATTAGCATCTAGTGCAGTATGTGTGAACATGTATGCACTATGTGTGCTATAACTTGTATGTCTTTCAAATTTGAACCAAATTTGAATAAGTTTGAAATATATGAAATGGGGATTTTGGCTTAAACGTTTGAAACCCAAAACGACTTCTCTTCATGCTAGGCATCATAAGACCGAGTTTAGGGTTAGGGGGTAGATACAGGATTTGTCTGTTTTGAATATGTCTATACCTTTTTTATCTACTTCAATATGCTTACTATAGATATATATGACGTAAGAAGACTACGTGCTTTGGTTTTTAATTTTTTTATTTTTCCAGAATTTTTATGCCCATTTGAATCTTGGTCAAATCCTAGGCTTGACCAATATTTAAACAAGCTTAAAACATGAAAATGAAAAGGTAAGCTTGGATCCTTCTTTGTCACTCTAAGATGAAGTTTTTGGGAGGTTTTCAAAATTTCCATGTCTGAAACCCAAAACCACTTCTCTTCATGCTTGACTTCATAAGACAGAGTTTAGGGTTAGCTAGGGACAGGGTAGATACACGATTTTCTAGTTTGAATATGTCTAGACCATGTTTATCAACTTGAATGATCATTATATGACAGAAAAAGGCTATGTGCGTTTTTTATTTTATTTTATACCCATTTGAATCTTGATCAAATCCTAGTTTTGACCAGGATTTAAATAAGTTTAAAACATGAAAATGAAAAGGTAAGCCTGGATCCTTCTTAGTCACTCTAAAATGAAGCTTCTGGGAGGTTTTTGAAATTTCCATGTTTGAAACCCAAAACCATTTCTCATCATGCTTGACTTCATTAGATATAGTTTAGGGTTAGGTGTAGATACACGATTTGTCTGGTTTGAATATGTCTAGACCTTGTTTATCAACTTCAATTCTTACTATATGACATAAGAAGACTATATGTGCTTTGGTTTTTGATTTTTTTATTTTTTCTGAATGTTTATGCCCATTTGAATCTTGGTCAAATCCTAGGTTTGACCAAGATATAAACAAGTCTATAACATGAAAATGAAAAGGTAAGCCTAGATCCTTCCTAGCTAGTCATTCTAAAATGAAGCTTTTGGGGGGGGTCTTGAAATCTCAATGTTTGAAACCCAAAACCACTTCTCTTCATGGTTGACTTCATAAGACATGCAGAGTTTAGGGTTAGGGGTAGATACATGATTTGTCGGGTTTGAATATGTCTAGACATGCTTTTTTATCAACTTGAATGCTTACTATATGACATAAGAAGGCTATGTGCTTTGGTTTTTCATTTTTCCGGTTTTTTGAATTTTATGTCCATTTGAATATTTTGGGGGGTTCTTGAAATTTTCATGTTTGAAACCAATACGACTTCTCTTCATGCTAGACTTCATAAGATCGTCCGAGTTTATGGTTAGGGAGTAGATACATGATTTGTCTGGTTTGAACATGTCTAAACCTTGTTTATCAACTTGAAAGCTTACTATATGACATAAGAAGACTATGTGCTTTTGTTTTTCATTCTTCTATTTTTTTATTTTATGCCCATTTGAATCTTGGTCAAATCCTATGTTTGACCTGGATTTAAACAAGTATAAAATATGAAAACGAAAAGGTAAGCCTGGATCCTTCTTAGTCACTCTAAAATGAAGCGGCTTTTGGGATGTTCTTGAAATTTTCATGTTTGAAACCCAAAACCACTTCTCTTCATGATTGACTTCATAAGACAGAGTTTAAGGTTAGGGGCAGATATATACATGATTTTCTAGTTTGAATATGTCTAGACCTTGTTTATCAACTTGAATGCTTACTATATGACATAAGAATGCTATGTGCTTTGGTTTATCATTCTTTTGGTTTTTTCCTGAATTTTTATGCCCATTTGAATCTTGGTCAAATCCTAGGTTTCACAAAGATTTAAACAAGTTTAAAATATGAAAATTAAAAGGTAAGCATGGATCCTTCTTAGTCACTCTAAAATGAAGCTTTTGGGAGGTTTTTGAAATTTCCATGTTTGAAACCCAAAACCACTTCTCTTCATGCTCAATTGACTTCATAAGACAAAGTTTAGAGTGTTAGGGGTAGATACATGATTTGTCTAGTTTGAATATGTCTAGACCTTGTTTATCAACTTGAATTCTTACTATATGACATAAGAAGGCTATGTGCTTTGGTTTTTCATTTTTCTGATTTTTTTGAATTTTATGCCCATTTGAATCTTGGTCAAATACTAGCTAGGTTTAAAACATGAAATTTAGCCCCCAAAAATTGTACATATATGGATTCACATTGAGATAATTCATGAAACTTTGGAAATGGCCATCTCGTGTCATGTTTCCCCACAAATGAGAATTGGATTAATTGGTGGCAGACAAGTAAACACACATTTATGTGCGACAACCCAAAATGCACATATTTTGCAAAGTTTTCATGCGTGCATGAAAAGTTGCAAATATATACATAAAATGGGCCATGATTCAAAAGTTTGACATGGTTCTTGTGTAGTAGTAGTACCAAAGCTCACACGTGGGAAGAAATTAAGATGGTCGAATTCCAACATGTTGCCATACTTTTTTGAAGGGCTCTTTTCTAAAACATTGGTATGGCATGTCTGCTATTTTCCCTAGCTATATAGAAAAAAGATGAACAATCCATGATTTCCGATTGCCGTTTTTGAACCACCTTTGGCTTGATTTCAAATTTAGGTCAAAATCATGGGGGGGGGGGTAGGGGACAAGAGTGTGTTTCTTTTGGATGAAGCGCTCGTATTTGCAAGTTTTTTGGGGTCCCACAAATTTAGGGTAGCATCACGCCCACCCCACCCCTTCACGCGCGGAAAAAGTGTTAGGCGAGTAGTAAAATGGCATGACCAACAAGTTTCAAGTAAAATTTCGAATATATAACCAAAATGTACCAAGTGTTAGATGAGTTAACTTGGCTTCATGGAAAAAATAATGTCATGTAAATAAGTTAACTTGTCTTTCCTACCCTTGAATCCATACGAAACTTTGTACGGAGTTCTAATACAGTATAATGATCACCCGAATTATTACACCAACATGTCTGTCACTTATGTGTGGTTCCCATGCGTGAGGTCCCACACTTCAGTGAGCACAAGTCACGGACAATTTTTTGCAAATGTTGCAAAGGATAAAAGGTGGAAGAGGGATCACACGGAAGGAGAAGAGGAAGGGAGAGCAGTCACGGCCTCGAAATGCTTCAACCTATCCGGGAAGTGATGTTGACTGGCACGCAAGGTTTTTCAGTGCTGCAAACCTGCAGTGCGGCGATTTTGACAGAAATAACCCTTTTGGCAAAGAAAAGCACGGACTGACCCTCTGAGCAATCTATTTCACTGGACTAACCTTTTTGTGTGGCTTATTCTGTGTTTTTCTTCGCCAAAAGGATTACTTTTGTCAAAATCGCCCCCCTGCAGTGCAGGCTACGCGCCCGTCTAATATTCTTTTTTTTTCAATGACAAAAGGGGGGGAGAGAGAGAGTCTTGACGACGTGTCTTCACTTGACAAAGAAGATTGTTGGAAGTTTGCCTACCTACCGCATATGACTTGTGCTCACTAAAGTGTGGGACCTGCACGCATGGGACCCTGCAGCCCTCTGAGGGTAGTCCGTGTGAGACGCAAAATAGGGTTTTTAGTTTAGTAAGGCAAAAAAATTAAGCCTTGGAGGGCCGAGGCGGGGCGGCCGTCCGCCATTTTATACCTTTTACGCCCCCACACCTCGTTTCATTTGTCATGTCTACCAAGGAAGAGCTCGGAGGAGAAGATGCAGTCCTAGCTTCTCGACCCCCTGGCGCCCCACGCATAAATACTACTACCAGAAGTACATTGTCTCTAACAATCCTGCCTGCGAAGGGAGATCTCGGAGGAGACGATGCGGGCTCAGCGTCCCCGCCGTTGATTAGCCAGGACACAAGGGTTACTACGCCTCTTTTAATTACCTTCGTTTTGCTGGTAATACTCGGACTTATATCTGTTATCTTCCGCAGGAGAGGGTCGATATCGCCGGAGAAGATGATGTGAGGCAGATGATCAAGCTCGCAGGAGAAGATGATGTAAAGGAGATGGTCAAGCTCGGAGCAGAAGATGATGTAAAGGAGATAGTCAATGTCGGAGAAGATGATGTAAAGGAGTTAGTCAATCTCGGAGAAGATGTGGTGGCATTGGACCAACCGCGGTCGTTGGGCGAGATCCCGGAGATTCACTTACCTCGTTTGCACTGGTAATGATATGCCTGATCTGTAACATTTTAAACATTTTTCGTCGGCTTACACAGGAGCTATCTCGGCTTAGGGTCAACAAGGCCCCGGGAGCGGAACTTCCGCATCTCGGCGGAGAACTCCGAGTTACGCCAGAAGCGCCCTGGGGAATCGCACGCGTAGGCGCAGCACATCCGTTCACAGGATCTCACATCCTTCGACGTCAGGTTCCAGCGAGAGGTCGTAGAAGAAGATAAGTTGCCAGTTTCCCCGCCGTTCAAGAGGATGAAGGAGCTGAAGACGGAGGTTAATATTACTAGCTGACTTTGGGTTGCTGGTTTTTGGGTACTTCGAGTCACTGACATGTAGACACCACTTAAGTCTGTCCTACATGTTAGTGACCATATTCGTTAATCAGCCAATTTGTGCCCTTCGTTTGCCGGTAATGCTCGATATGTTTGTTGTTACCTTTGGCAGGATCACTCCCCTTGCTTATCTTGTCAGAGGATTGATACGTCTCCAACGTATCGATAATTTCTTATGTTCCATGCTACTTTATTGATGATACCTACATGTTTTATGCACATTATATGTCATATTTATGCATTTTCTGGAACTAACCTATTAACAAGATGCCGAAGAGCCAGTTGCTGTTTTCTGCTGTTTTTGGTTTTAGAAATCCTAGTAAGGAAATATTCTCGGAATTGGACGAAATCTTCGCCCAGGGTCCTATTTTTGCACGGAGCTTCCAGAAGACCGAAGAGGGAAGGAAGTGGGGCCACGAGGCGCCGACACGATAGGGCGGCGCGGCCCAGGCCCTGGCCGCGCCGACCTAGGGTGTGGGGCCCTCGTGTGGCCCCCCGCGTTGCCCTTCCGCCTACTTAAAGCCTCCGTCGCGAAAACCCCAGTACCGAGAGCCACGATACGGAAAACCTTCCAGAGTCGCCGCCGCCGCGAATCCCATCTCGGGGGATTCAGGAGATCGCCTCCGGCACCCTGCCGGAGAGGGGATTCATCTCCCGGAGGACTCTTCATCGCCATGATCGCCTCCGGAGTGATGAGTGAGTAGTTCACCCCTGGACCATGGGTCCATAGCAGTAGCTAGATGGTCGTCTTCTCCTTGTTGTGCTTCATTGTTGGATCTTGTGAGCTGCCTAACATGATCAAGATCATCTATCTGTAATACTATATGTTGTGTTTGTCGGGATCCGACGGATAGAGAATACTATGTTATGGTGATTATCAATCTATTGTTTATGTGTTGTTTATGATCTTGCATGCTCTCCGTTATTAGTAGAGGCTCTGGCCAAGTTTTTGCTCTTAACTCCAAGAGGGAGTATTTATGCTCGATAGTGGGTTCATGCCTTCATTGACACCTGGGATCGTGACAGTAGGTTCTAAGGTTGTGATGTGCTGTTGCCACTAGGGATAAAACATTGATGCTATGTCTAAGGATGTAGTTGTCGATTACATTACGCACCATACTTAATGCAATTGTCTGTTGCTTAGCAACTTAATACTGAATGGGGTTCGGATGATAACCTGAATGTGGACTTTTTAGGCATAGATGCAGTTGGATGGCGGTCTATGTACTTTGTCGTAATGCCCAATTAAATCTCACTATATTTATCATATCATGTATATGCATTGTTATGCCTTTCTCTATTTGTCAATTGCCCGACTGTAATTTGTTCACCCAGCATGCTTTTATCTTTGTTGACGTCAGAAACCCACCGGCGGGCAGTGACTGGTCAACACCGTAGAGCCGGGAACGACTAGGGCTGCGGCTGGCCCCAGTCCCTCAGAGCGACGGCCCGCAAAGCCTCCTGGTCGCGCGCCGATGCGGGTTGCAAGGGCGTGCCACCTGACCTATACCTGGTTAGGAAGGTGTGGATGATGCCTCGCTTAGTTTCCTGCAGGGCACACACGTACACGTTAAATACGAGCCTCGATCGGCTCTCAGGTTGTCCTGTGAATCGGCTCATGGAGCCGATCCACCCATGATTCGTCCGAGGTGGCCGAATATATGGTGGTCCTGCTTGATCATGATAAAGCATATGAGATCCACGACGATCTGGGGTTCTCACCGCATAATCGGATCATCCTACTCACGATTGGGCCTCGCGCTCACGCACGGTAAACGTAAGCCAGCCCTAGACAAGGCCTAAAAACCAACACTAGGTTGATCCTCGGAACGTCCTGTCTAGGGGCAGCAAACTACACCCTGCATGCCGCTGGATCCTCCAACCCTTTGTAAGGCCTAACTATTGCAGATATTAAACTAATCCTTGACGAATCAAGGAGCGACCGTAACGGATCAGATCTACTAAATAACGATCAAGCGGGGTGCCGCCCCTGCACCCATGATGAGGTACAGGGACGGCTAGATGCGCAAGGATTGCACTACGTAAGCATATGATGCTAAGAACAATGCTACCCCTCACGCATCTACGATAACTACGTTGCTCGCCATCAAAAAGGCTTCAGTACGAGCAACGCATGAACAACTAGGCAGGCTCGTGCTGCCTAGATCGCGAGATGCGATCTAGGCAGCATGGTGCTTACCGGAAGAACCCTCGAGACGAAGGAGTTGGCGATGCGCCGAGATTGGTTTGTGTTGAACGTTGGTTGTTGTTTATTCCATAAACCCTAGGTACATATTTATAGTCCAGGGACTTTCTAATGTGGGCGTGCCCTAACCCGTGCACGAGACAAACTCTAATTTCTAATCTATGATACACGGGCTAGCTAGCCCAAACTTGGGAACTAAGGCCGCTTCACTTATCTCTTCTATATGCAGTTCTTCAAGGGGATCTTGATCGCGGCCCACCTCTGGCTTGGTCAAATTCTGGTGATAACACATGCCCCCCTGGTTTTGGAAATGACATTTCCAAAATCATTATGCTTTTCTCTCGTAGGGTCATGTCGTGGCAGAGCAGAACCGTCGCAGAGTCCCTCATCATGACAACTTGCCTTCTCAACTTCTCCGCACGATTTGACAGTTTTGGCACCACTTCCTCGGAAACTGCTGTGGCATTGAATTTCTATTATGTCCCCTTTTATTTAACTGCTACGAACAGTTCTCCTCTGCATCTTCTTCGCATTAGCATCTCGAAAAGCCCTCCTGCGCCACGATGTCTTCTTCTTCCTCTGCTCCATCGGATCTTTCCAGCCAGTCCTCCACATCCCGCGAGCCGACGCCGGAGTACAACCCAGCAGAAGTCCACGCGGCCAACATCCGCCGCGCCATTGCGGCCGGGGAGGAGTCAGACCATGACTTCTCCATCTGGTCAGAGGACGACAGGTCCCTGAGACGGGGAGAGCGATCTCCGCTTCCTTGCCGATAAGGAAGCGGTGGAAGAAAGCGAGGATGATCACTTCCCTGGATGGGGCCACCTCCGAGGAGGTGAAGGAGAAGGAAGAGGAGGACGACGACGACGACAGCTCCCCCGACGAGCCGCCGGCCAAGCGCCATTGCCCCTGGCCGGGAAATCTGAGTGACTTCGACAGCGACGACGACGACGACGAGGAGGACGAGGAAAATGAAGGTCCTGCCGGCGGCCGCTGGAGCAGTGACGACGAGCCGGCCGGGAGCAGCGCCGACAGCGGCGATGACGGCGACGATGAGGGCAGCAACGGCCCGTAGATAGGGCCCTTAGCATAGGATCCGTAGAAGTAGGCGGGGCAATGTATCCCCTATCGAGGGCAATCAGTTCTACTATGTAAGAAATCTTTCTTATTAATGAAGAACTTCTCCCCAATTTGATTTGCCGATTTCCTCTCCCACTGACCTTGCCGATTCGTCCCCTTTGCCAATGCATAATGAGCCGATAGCACCGTATCGGTCCTTCAAGATTCGCCCTTCCCTTCTCCAACCGATGATTTTCTAAATTTGGCAGAAAATGCAGTATCTTCAGGGAAACCTTTGAACTTTCCCAACCAAACCTAATAATGTTCTTCAATAATCATCATTTGTGAAGAAGGTTGCAACGAAGGACCAGCCGTTGGTATCCCAATCGGCTTTTAAACAGAGCATCCACCAGGCCTGCTGCCCCCCGAGCCTTACTCGAGGCGAGACTTAGCCGAATTAGCCTGGGCTTGATCATGCAGAGCCAGCCGATTTGCACGTAAATCGGCTTGCAGAGCCTTCAAGGTGGGCTGCCCCCGAGTTTCCTCGGTGCGCCTCTTCGTCCTTGCAAGTCGATCGGCTCCCTTCCTTTGGTGGATCTGATGCGACCCACCCTTAACCTGATCTGGACACCCAAGCTGCCCTTAGCATTGTTCTTGAAGAGAAGATCTGAGCTGTTAAACTACTCTCTTGAGGAGTTCTTTCATTGGGGCTTCTCTTCGTAATTCACTAGGGCTGACCTTCGGTTAACAATTGTATCTCTTGAGTCGATGGCTATGCATCGGCTGCTTCTCAATTCTAAAGTCGATGTCCATGCATCGGCTGTAAAATGTTTAAAAAATTTAGGAATCTTAGGCCGATTTGTGTACCGGCCCCCATACTTAGTATTATCTCATATCCTCATGTTTTATCCATCTAGGTGCCCCCAGCCGAGCTGTCAAGAGAATTGATGGTATCGGCTTTTCAGGTAGTCCCTGTTAGGTCAAACGTTGATCCTAGGCAAAGCAGATGGTGAGGATAATTTTGGCCGATCGCTGGAATCGGCCTCCACGTTGCTTGCTCGGTGAAGGTTTTGTAATATCCCTTCATCAGTTTCGGAGGGCCGATCGCAAGGATCGGCCTCGCCATGTTGCTTATCGACGTAGTCTTGCTACTCGTCCATGCCGGTGGATAAAACCAGCCCAATCTCTGACCTTAGCACGTTGGTGCGCTTGCTGTTGTCCATGTCGGGTGCATTGTGTAATCGTGGAGCACTACACTCCACCGGACGAATGAACACCATGTTTGTGCCAGCCGATGTTTCATCATCGGCTCTCTTTTGCTTGGGGCGCCACTCTTTTCTTTGCGGCAGTCCCTCCTCATCATGATTATGCCGGCGATGTCTTCCGTCGTTTCTGGTCAGACGACCTCTTTCATCATTGTCGTTGTATCGCCGGCGTTGGTCATATCGACTAACATACTTGTTGAGGAGGTGATCAGAGAGGGGTCGTTGGTATCTTATGTTCTTCACTTCCCCCTCTGTGACGTAGCGCTTGCCATCTTGACGGAGCCGATCGCATGGAGCGGCCCCTCAGTTGTCCTTGCTCTCGAGAGCAGCTGTCCTCATCCCCGTCCTTCTCAGAGCGGTGTCCAAGCTCTACCATGCTGATGTTGGCTGAGAAATCAGGCTGGCACCCTCCAAGGTGGGTAAACTCCACCATGTTGACGGCGGGGAAGGGGTGTGTGTCGACCTTCATGGCATACTGGTTAAAAATTAGTCGCCCATTTTCTATCGCCACTTGGATCTGCTGACGCCACACCCTGCAGTCGTTGGTGGTGTGGGTGAACGTGTTATGCCACTTGCAGTATGGCTTTCCGTTCAGCTCTTGCACCGTAGGAAACTTGTGGCCTTCGGGTATCTTTATGTGCTTCTCCGCGAGTAAGAGGTCGAAAATCTGCTCGGTTTTCGTCACGTCGAAGTCGAACCCTCTTGGAGGCCCCGGTGGCTTTACCCATTTGCAGGTTACTGGGCCTGCAGCTCGAGTCCATTCAGCCACCGCGACCTCTCGTTCTCCCGTAGGACCTTCATCTTCGCCTGCGTCAACCATGGTAACCACGCGCTTGAATTTATCTTGGTAGACATCCGGGTGGCGTTGTTCATACGCTGACAACTTCTGCACCATGTGTGCTAATGAAGGATAGTCCGCCTGGGAGGCCACTTCCTTGATCGATGATGATAGACCCACCACCGCCAATTCGACTGCTTCTTTTTCGCTTACGTGAACCGAATAGCATCGGTTCCTAACGGTCCTGAAGCGCTGGATGTATTCTGACACCGTTTCTCCGCGCTTCTGTCGTACTTGTGCTAGATCGGCAATGCCAGCCTCGGAAGCCTCTCAGTGATAATGCTAATGGAACAGTTCTTCCACCGCTTCCAGGTCTGGATTGAGTTCGGTGGCAGCGACGTGTACCATCCGAAAGCCGATCCTGTGAGGGACTGTGAGAAGTACCTCACGCGCAGCTCGTCTGACGCTGAGATCATGCCCAGCTGTGCCAAATATCGGCTCACATGCTCGATGGAGCTGGAGCCATCTGATCCGCTGAACTTTGTGAAGTCCGGGAGCCGATATTTGGGTGGCAGCGGGATCAATTCGTACTCGTTGGGGTACGGCTTGGTATAGCCGATCGCCTTTCTTTTCGGCATCATGCCGAACTGATCTTTCAGGATCGTACAAATTTGATCCGCGGTGATGGCTGCAGGTGCCGAACCCTGAAGATTCGTCGGAGTGGCGTACTTAACCAGCCATGCCTGTTTCTCTGGTTCTGAGCCAACTGCAGGAGCTGGGCTCGGGAGTTTTGTCGGGGTGGCATATTTAGCTAGCCACGTTTGCTTCTCAGGGTCTGTCTCCGACGTTCCTCCTGTTGCCCCAGAAGTCCCTGCTACAGCGACCTGGTTTGAGGGTGCCCAGGTGCTGCAGTCTGGCACGTATGCGCATGCGTATCCGTGCGGGATCTCCTTGGGCGCGTCCTGTAGAAATTGGTAATCACTGGGGTCACCACCAATCTTGTAGACGACATAGGCCGATGAGTTCGGCGCTTCGGGCGCTGCCAACGCGAACGGCAGCGGTGGACGGGACTGGAGTAGCAACTCCCCTTGATGAGTCCCTAGGGCTGGTCCTGACGGAGAGTACTGATGGCTCATGATCTCCTGGATCACGCGCAGCGCGACGCGCTCCAACGTGTTCACCAGGCTCTCAGAATGGCGGTGCAGCGAATGAGCCACCATGAAGTTTATCTCCTGACGCAGCGACCTGGTGCGTTCCTCTGACGGGGTGGACAGGTCCACTCCATCAAGCGCGCCTTCAGGTGTGAACCCCTTCCATCTGATGCCGTGGGAGCGGGTCCTGTGGAAAGAGCCGATTAGGTCGGCTTCGAGGGCAGACTTGACCTCGTCGTACTTCTTCTTGAGCTCGCCAGTAAGCTCCCCGTACGTGACCGGAGTTTCTTCTGCCACTTCTGATGAAGATGGCATGGTGTTCGATGTTGAAGATTGTCCCACCGGGCGTGCCAGAATGTGTTGACGTCAGAAACCCACCGGCGGGCAGTGACTGGTCAACACCGTAGAGCCGGGAACGACTAGGGCTGCGGCTGGCCCCAGTCCCTCAGAGCGACGGCCCGCAAAGCCTCCTGGTCGCGCGCCGATGCGGGTTGCAAGGGCGTGCCACCTGACCTATACCTGGTCAGGAAGGTGTGGATGATGCCTCGCTTAGTTTCCTGCAGGGCACACACGTACACGTTAAATACGAGCCTCGATCGGCTCTCAGGTTGTCCTGTGAATCGGCTCATGGAGCCGATCCACCCATGATTCGTCCGAGGTGGCCGAATATATGGTGGTCCTGCTTGATCATGATAAAGCATATGAGATCCACGACGATCTGGGGTTCTCACCGCATAATCGGATCATCCTACTCACGATTGGGCCTCGCGCTCACGCACGGTAAACGTAAGCCAGCCCTAGACAAGGCCTAAAAACCAACACTAGGTTGATCCTCGGAACGTCCTGTCTAGGGGCAGCAAACTACACCCTGCATGCCGCTGGATCCTCCAACCCTTTGTAAGGCCTAACTATTGCAGATATTAAACTAATCCTTGACGAATCAAGGAGCGACCGTAACGGATCAGATCTACTAAATAACGATCAAGCGGGGTGCCGCCCCTGCACCCATGATGAGGTACAGGGACGGCTAGATGCGCAAGGATTGCACTACGTAAGCATATGATGCTAAGAACAATGCTAACCCTAACGCATCTACGATAACTACGTTGCTCGCCATCAAAAAGGCTTCAGTACGAGCAACGCATGAACAACTAGGCAGGCTCGTGCTGCCTAGATCGCGAGATGCGATCTAGGCAGCATGGTGCTTACCGGAAGAACCCTCGAGACGAAGGAGTTGGCGATGCGCCGAGATTGGTTTGTGTTGAACGTTGGTTGTTGTTTATTCCATAAACCCTAGGTACATATTTATAGTCCAGGGGACTTTCTAATGTGGGCGTGCACTAAACCGTGCACGAGACAAACTCTAATTTCTAAACTAAGATACACGGGCTAGCTAGCCCAAACTTGGTAAATAAGGTCGATTCACATATCTCTTCTATATGCATATCTTCAAGTCCATCTTGATCGCGGCCCACCTCTGGCTTGGTCAAATTCTGGTGATAACAATCTTATGGGAGAGACACCTCTAGTGAACTGTGGACCCCGGTCCTATTCTTTACATAGCATACAATTTACTGCAATTGTGTTTTACTGTTTTCTTTGCAAACATCTTCCACTCGATACGTTTAATCCTTTGTTACAGCAAGCCGGTGAGATTGACAACCTCACTGTTTCGTTGGGGCAAAGTACTTTGGTTTTGTTGTGCAGATTCCACGTTGGCGTCGGAATCCCTGTTGTTGCGCCGCATCACATTTCGCCACCATCAACCTTCAACGTGCTTCTTGACTCCTACTGGTCCGATTAAACCTTGGTTTCTTACTGAGGGAAACTTGCCACTGTGCGCATCATACCTTCCTCTTGGGGTTCCCAACGGACGTGTACATCTACGCGCATCAAGCAAATTTCTGGCGCCGTTGCCGGGGAGATCAAGACACGCTGCAAGGGGAGTCTCCACTTCTCAATCTCTTTACTTTGTTTTTGTCTTGCTTTATTTTATTTACTACTTTGTTTGCTGCACCTAAACAAAACACAAAAAAATTAGTTGCTAGTTTTACTTTATTTACTGTCTTGCTCTCTATATCAAAAATACAAAAAAAATTAGTTACTTGTCTTTACTTTATTTGCCTAGTTTACTTTATTACTGTTATCATGAGTAATCCTGAAGTTGAAGTTCGTTCTTTTAAGCAACAAGGTGGAGAAAGTTTTAAAGATACTTGGTATAGAATTAGTAATGCTCATCATAGGTGCATTAAGAAACACTCCACCACTATCCTTCTTAGGAACTTTTATGTTGGTTTATCTAGTTGGAATAGATATGTTCTTGATACTCTTTCGGGAGGTAATTTCCTAGGTACTCCCGCTTTAGAAGCTAGTTGCATCATTGAGAGTCTAGTTGGAATACCACCTGTTAATGAAGTTAAAATTGAAATCTCTCTTGAGGATGTTATGAAAAAATTGGAAACCATAGAGAAAATTTTTCCAAGTATTGAAACTAAATTGGAAATATTATTGGATAAAACTGATGAACTTGATAAATCCCTAGGAGGAATTGATGAAAGAATTAGTGTCCTAGGAACTTGTGTTGTCCATGATAATCAAACCAATAGGATTGATGAACTTGAAAAAGCTATGGGAACCTTGGTTTCAACCTTTTCTTCTCTCAAGTATAATGAGAAAGCTTATGTGGGTAAAGAGCAAAAATTCATGTACGCCTCTAAAGTGCCTAAACAAAAGAATTATTATAGGCCTAAAATTTCTAAAACCCCTAGCACCACCATAGAGAATTTAGATAATGGAGCATCTAAAGTACCCTCTGCAACAAGTTGTGTTTGCATGAAAAATAATGTTGATGCTTCTACTCTCGATGTTACTTGATTTGCACTTTCTGCGCCTAGCTGAAAGGCGTTAAAGAAAATCGCTTATGGGAGACAACCCATGTTTTTACTACAGAAATTTTTTTTGTTTTGTTGAGTCTTGGAAGTTGTTTACTACTGTAGCAACCTCTCCTTATCATGTTTTTGTGCCAAGTAAAGTTTCTATGTCAAAGTTGATGTTATATTTGGGATCGCTGCGCAGAAACAGCATTGCTGTCTGTCACGAATCTGGGCACAGGCCTCTGTAGAAAATTCGAAAAAATCTGCCAATTTACGAGCGTGATCCACAGATATGTACGCAACTTTCATTAGTTTTGAGTTTTTCCATTTGAGCAAGTCTGGTGCCAGCTTTAAATTCGTCTTTACGGACTGTTCTGTTTTTGATAGATTCTGCCTTTTATTTCGCATTGCCTCTTTTACTATGTTGGATTCATTTCTTTGATCCATTAATGTCCAGTAGCTTTATGCAATGTCCAGAAGTGTAAAGAATGATTATGTCACCTCTGAATGTGTGAATTATTAATTGTGCACTAACCCTCTAATGAGTTTGCTTGAAGTTTGGTGTGAAGGAAGTTTTCAAGGGTCAAGAGAGGAGAATGATATACTATGATCAAGAGGAGTGAAAGCTCTAAGCTTGGGGATGCCCCCGTGGTTCACCCCTGCATATTCTAAGAAGACTCAAGCGTCTAAGCTTGGGGATGCCCAAGGCATCCCCTTCTTCATCGACAACATCATCAGGTTCCTCCCCTGAAACTATATTTTTATTCAATCACATCTTGTGTTCTTTACTTGGAGCGTCAGTTTGTTTTTGTTTTTGTTTTTGTTTGAATAAGATGGATCCTAGCATTCACTTTGTGGGAGAGAGACACGCTCCGCTGTTGCATATGGACACATATGTCCTTAGGCTTTACTCATAATGTTCAAGGCGAAGTTTCTTCTTCGTTAAATTGTTATATGGTTGGAATTGGAAAATGCTACATGTAGTAATTCTAAAATGTCTTGGATAATGTGATACTTGGCAATTGTTGTGCTCATGTTTAAGCTCTTGCATCATATGCTTTGCACCCATTAATGAAGAAATACATAGAGCTTGCTAAAATTTGATTTGCATATTTGGTCTCTCTAAGGTCTAGATAATATCTAGTATTGAGTTTTGAACAACAAGGAAGACGGTGTAGAGTCTTATAATGTTTACAATATGTCTTTTATGTGAGTTTTGCTGCACCTGTTCATCCTTGAGTTTGCTTCAAATAACCTTGCTAGCCTAAACCTTGCATCGAGAGGGAATACTTCTCATGCATCCAAAATCCTTGAGCCAACTACTATGCCATTTGTGTCCACCATACCTACCTATTACATGGTATTTCTCCGCCATTCCAAAGTAAATTGCTTGAGTGATACCTTTAAAATTCCATCATTCACCTTTGCAATATATAGCTCATGGGACAAAATAGCCTTAAAAACTATCGTAGTATTGAATATGTACTTATGCACTTTATCTTTTATTAAGTTGCTTGTTGTGCGATAACCATGCTTATGGGGAACGCCATCAACTATTGTTGAATATCATGTGAGTTGCTATGCATGTCCGTCTTGTCTGAAGGATCTATCATTTTAGTGGTTGGAGCATGCAAAATTGTTAGAGAAGAACATTGGGCCGCTAACTAAAGCCATGAATCATGGTGGAAGTTTCAGTTTTGGACATATATCCTCAATCTCATATGAGAATAATAATCATTGCTACATGCTTATGCATTTAAGAGGAGTCCATTATCTGTTGTCCATGTTGTCCCGGTATGGATGTCTAAGTTGAGAATAATCAAAAGCGAGAAATCCAAAATGCGAGCTTTCTCCTTAGACCTTTGTACAGGCGGCATGGAGGTACCCCTTTGTGACACTTGGTTGAAACATGGCATGCAAAGATCCGGTAGTCCAAGCTAAGTAGGACGAGGTGCGGACACTATTAGTATACTATGCATGAGGCTTGCAACTTGTAAGATATAATTTACATAACTCATATGCTTTATTACTACCGTTGACAAAATTGTTTCATGTTTTCAAAATAAAAGCTCTAGCACAAATACAGCAATCGATGCTTTCCTTTTGAAGGACCTTTCTTTTACTTTTATTGTTGAGTCAGTTTACCTATCTCCCTCCACCTTAAGAAGCAAACACTTGTGTGAACTGTGCATTGATTCCTACATACTTGCATATTGCACTTGTTATATTACTTTATGTTGACAATATCCATGAGATATACATGTTATAAGTTGAAAGCAACCGCTGAAACTTAATCTTCCTATGTGTTGCTTCAACACCGTTACTTTGATTTATTGCTTTATGAGTTAACTCTTATGCAAGACTTATTGATGCTTGTCTTGAAGTACTATTCATGAAAAGTCTTTGCTTTATGATTCACTTGTTTACTCATGTCATTACCTTTGTTTTGATCGCTGCATTCATTACATATGTTTACAAATAGTATGATCAAGATTATGATGGCATGTCACTTCAGAAATTATCTTTGTTATCGTTTTACACCGCTTCGGGGACGAAAGAACTAAGCTTGGGGATGCTGATACGTCTCCAACGTATCGATAATTTCTTATGTTCCATGCTACTTTATTGATGATACCTACATGTTTTATGCACATTATATGTCATATTTATGCATTTTCTGAACTAACCTATTAACAAGATGCCGAAGAGCCGATTCTTTGTTTTCTGCTGTTTTTGGTTTCAGAAATCCTAGTAAGGAAATATTCTCGGAATTGGACGAAATCTTCGCCCAGGGTCCTATTTTTGCACGGAGCTTCCAGAAGACCGAAGAGGGAAGGAAGTGGGGCCACGAGGCGCCGACACCATAGGGCGGCGCGGCCCGTGCCTGGCCGCGCCGACCTAGGGTGTGGGGCCCTCGTGTGGCCCCCGCGTTGCCCTTCCGCCTACTTAAAGCCTCCGTCGCGAAACCCCAGTACCGAGAGCCACAATACGGAAAACCTTCCAGACGCCGCCGCCGCGAATCCCATCTCGGGGGATTCAGAGATCGCCTCGGCACCTGCCGGAGAGGGGATTCATCTCCCGGAGGACTCTTCATCGCCATGATCGCCTCCGGAGTGATGAGTGAGTAGTTCACCCCTGGACCATGGGTCCATAGCAGTAGCTAGATGGTCGTCTTCTCCTTGTTGTGCTTCATTGTTGGATCTTGTGAGCTGCCTAACATGATCAAGATCATCTATCTGTAATACTATATGTTGTGTTTGTCGGGATCCGATGGATAGAGAATACTATGTTATGGTGATTATCAATCTATTGTTTATGTGTTGTTTATGATCTTGCATGCTCTCCGTTATTAGTAGAGGCTCTGGCCAAGTTTTTGCTCTTAACTCCAAGAGGGAGTATTTATGCTCGATAGTGGGTTCATGCCTTCATTGACACCTGGGATCGTGATGAGGTTCTAAGGTTGTGATGTGCTGTTGCCACTAGGGATAAAACATTGATGCTATGTCTAAGGATGTAGTTGTCGATTACATTACGCACCATACTTAATGCAATTGTCTCATTGCTTAGCAACTTAATACTGAATGGGGTTCGGATGATAACCTGAAGGTGGACTTTTTAGGCATAGATGCAGTTGGATGGCGGTCTATGTACTTTGTCGTAATGCCCAATTAAATCTCACTATATTTATCATATCATGTATATGCATTGTTATGCCTTTCTCTATTTGTCAATTGCCCGACTGTAATTTGTTCACCCAGCATGCTTTTATCTTATGGGAGAGACACCTCTAGTGAACTGTGGACCCCGGTCCTATTCATTACATAGCATACAATTTACTGCAATTGTGTTTTACTGTTTTCTTTGCAAACATCTTCCACTCGATACGTTTAATCCTTTGTTACAGCAAGCCGGTGAGATTGACAACCTCACTGTTTCGTTGGGGCAAAGTACTTTGGTTTTGTTGTGCAGATTCCACGTTGGCGCCGGAATCCCTGTTGTTGCGCCGCATCACATTTCGCCACCATCAACCTTCAACGTGCTTCTTGACTCCTACTGGTCCGATTAAACCTTGGTTTCTTACTGAGGGAAACTTGCCACTGTGCGCATCATACCTTCCTCTTGGGGTTCCCAACGGACGTGTACATCTACGCGCATCAAGGATGAAGTTGGATCTTGCCAGCATGCGGGAGGAGAACAGAGAGTTAGGGATCAAGATATTTCGGTACAGGCAGGCGGTGTCTTTCCTAGAAGTGGATGAGATCACGGCCTGTGCTCGTAGGAGTTGTGACGAGGCCATTCATCTGGGAGAACGGATCAAAGCTCAGCTTGTCTCTTTGATGGAAGTCGCAGAACGCGTGATTTTCAATGCTAGAGAGGCGCGAGAACGACTTCTGGTGGCTGAAGATCTCGCATAGCAGTTTAATCATGTGCGCTTATTAGCTGCCTACTACTTTTGTAATTATTCACAATTAAGTATGTATCAATGGCTTGCGTTTTGTGTGACGGAGGAAATTGCACATACCACCACTTCTTGGTGCAGTTTTTACACATAACACAATTTGAGATTCTTTTTACACAAATAACCAGATTTTGACGTAAACTTTTGCACAAAAAACAACCTTACTCCATGTTTTCTTTTGTCTTCTAAAGACATGTAGGTGCTTCGAAAAATAACTCCGTTCCAATGCTTAAAGCTTTGTATATTTTTTCTTGAAAAGTCAAACCAAGTAAAGTTCGACCAAACTCTTAGAAGAATCTATCAGCACATATAATATTTTGTAGACACCATATGAAAATATAATTTATTTTCTATCTAATAATATTGATTTTGTATCTTGCATATTAATGTTTTTGGTAAAAACTTAGTCAAACTTAACATAGTTTGACTTTCTAAAAATCAATATAATCCTTAAGCTTTGGGACGGTGGTTCTAGACGTGGTCTAGACGTGTTTCAACATATTGCCTTCGCATTTTCTAAACGCATGGAGTTTCTTACAAAGTTTATTTTTCGAAATATTTTCGACTTTGTATTATTTTTATTCATTTTCCCCCTGGTTGTCATGTTTTCTGTCCGGCTTCCCCAGCCCATCCATCCGTAACCCACATGCGCGCGTGACACGAGTAGTGGGAGACATGGTGCCCAAAGCGATAGCTTTTATTAAAGGTGGCGACGGTTCCCTAGGACAATGCTGGCGATACGTCTCATCGTCGCTAGCTGTGCCTTCCCCATGCGGCCGTATTAATGCACACCACTGCTCCTTTGCGCCTCCGCGGCTGATCAAGTAAGTTTGATCATAAAAGATGATCACATAAGCTCGACGATTACCTATAACCTAAAAATTATCTTAATTTGTAAACGAAGACATAAAATAACTAGTTGTTTGATTAGGAAAGACAAAGGAAATTTCTATTGAGATTGAGTTCATTTCATAGTTGTTATAGACACATAGCAATATTACCGAGAGATAGGATTGTAGATAAAGCAATCCATAGGTATTTTGGAGGGTTCTCAATCCTTTGAATCAAGCAAGCTCTATAGGAAAAATCCCTATGTGTAAAAATCCTACTCCGTACAAGATACCTTTAGAAATCCTTTGAACCAAACAAACTCGGATTCATATTAGTTGACTATAATATAGATATATCTAGACACATTTTAGTTCTAGATTCATCCATATCATTTGACAAGTAATATGAATCGGAGTGAGTATATTAAATGGAGTAGTATATATTGTTCGAAAAAATTAAGTTATACTGTAATAAAGAAACCATTTCTATGGTCAAACTGATTTGACGGGACAGTAACTGCACCAGGACGTAGTGGCGTGCTATCCTAGCCGAAGTTTTACTCGGCGCCTCGATGCAGCTGCTGAAGAATAAAAAAAGTCATATCCACTCCTACTCTTCACGTCCATCGTTTCCATCCTTGGCTCTCCACTTCCGTCATCGTTCTCCACTCGCCAACCGCTGCTAGCAAGTTTTTTCATCCTCTAGATCTCCCATTTGCATAGATTTCTCTCCTCACCCCTCCGCAGAACCGCAACACTCCTCCTTCCCGCTCGACTCTCCTACAAAACTCCAATCACACATACTTGCATCCACCCTTTTAAATCCATCTCGTCTCCATGGCGGCATCGAAAGACGACCAGCTGGATGGCGACTGGGGGAAGCTCCCCACCGAGCTGTTCAATCTCATTGCCCAGAGTCTGGACATTACAGTCGACGTCCGGCTGGCCGCATGCTCCAAAACGCTGTGCCGCCATGTCGCCGACAACATGAATCTACACCATTGGGATGGACCCTGCTTGCTGATGCCCAATTCTGCCCATTGGCACTATGATGATAGTAGTGCGCACCACATGGTGTACCACGTTGTGCCCCTCGACCATCCTCGGCGCACAGCCATCCTGCCGTTCATGGACAATAGATTCTGGGTTGGCATGAATGGCGACTGGATCGCCGGCGTGGACAGTGGTGGGAACTGGTTCCTCGCGAACATCTACACGCACCAAGAAATCTCCCTACCATCGTCGGAAACTTGCAACATTTTTCGGGAGGAATGGATTGGCTTCCCCGACTTGCCTCCTGAAAGGTACAAGACGTATGGGTGTGCCATGTTTTTGTTGAAGATTGTAATTTGCGAAGTGCCCACAAAAGCTGGACATTACTCAGATTACAAGCTCATCGCTCTATTCAATTCTGGACTCGCTTACCTGGCTAATGGTAGCCAGGAGTGGAGGTTATTCTCTCTTCCTAGTTGGGGTGTAGATTACAGTGACGCCATCGAGCACAACGGCTTCATTGTTGCGGTGGATGGGTGGACCGGCACCACATATTGCTGGGATCAATCACAGGCTGGTAATTCTTTAATCCATATGATATACTTCGCAATAAATTTTAATATCAAGCCCATTCATGATATATTGTAACTGAAATAACTAATTGCTCACTAAGACTTTTTTCACCTTTCAAATGACTGTGCACCATTAAATTATCCTAACCTGACTGAACCATTGCTACAAACGAATTACAGTAGTATATGCTGTGCACTAATCTGTCAACCCAAACCAGATTATTGCAGTATATGAATGCATTCCTGAATTAGTTACTGCATGCTCTTGTCAGAATATGAATAAGGAGCTTAGCCCTGGCCTCTTCATCAATTGATGCATGCAAACTTTCAATTTATTTGAATATTCGATGTACTCAAAGCATTACAATCATGGATCAGATAAGGTTGAGACATGTATCTACCATCAATGAATATGAGTGTAATTAACATACATCTCAAATGGGAACAATTTTATTTCTTCGAGATTTTATACAAGTATAATGACTGCATCCTCCATTTGATCCTACAAATGTGAAGTTGCAGCTACTGGTATTATTGTCTTCCCGAGCCATTCAAACACTATTTTTTTGTCTTCGTTTACAATGCAGATGCACACCTTGCCCCGCCATTCGTGATCCCATCACCGATGAAGGAACCATCTGGCAGATGGTTTTTAGCTCGATGAGCCGATGGCAAGCGCTTGATGATCATCCATGAAGATCGGTATATACGTAGCAATGATCACCTTGAGCCTGCAGAAGTTCTGCATCATGGAAATGGCCTTATCCTGCGGGAGTGTCCTGCCCCTGTCATACATGTTTTTGAGAAAGATCTATCCCTGATTAGACCCAATTGGAGTCGAGTTGACAGCCTTGGCACACACTCTCTGTTCATTGGACTGAATTATCCAATGAACCTGAAGATAAATGATGGCAATGCTCCTGATGGAACATTGACTCCATTCATGAGGTCAAATTGTGTGTACATCGTGTACTATGCATTTCGGGAACCAGCATTTAGTTGTATTTGTCGTTGTAACCTGCAGCAAGGGGAAAATGAGCTCATGGGAGTTATCACCCTTCCAGAAGATGGTTGAGGATTTCCCCGACAGGCGACAATGTGGTTTAAGCCTAGTCTGAAAAATATCCGCATGTTGATGCAACCCTAAACTGAGCCATGAATCTTTCTGGAGCAAATAATCTTTTTTGTACGATATGTTTGAACAATTTAGTAACCTGTTCTGTATCTTAAGATGCTCTTCCTTTTTTCTGAATCTTATATACCTGGACCCATTTCAGTGTGTCTGTTTACTCATTTTAGTGCGTATGTAAGCCCACATTGAAGTAATCTAATCTTATAATTTAAAACGGATGGTGATGAACTCTGTATTTCCATCCTTCGTAAACCGTGCATGTCTGTTTATTTTTAGTTTCATTTCAGCAACTGTTATTAGTATATGCACACCTTTTTTTAATGTTGAGAGGAGTATAAGAGCATTACAATGCTATATACTATATGGCGCTAATAGAGAACAAATGAATGTCAAAAGATTGTAAAATCCTCCAGGTACTCTCCTTGCAGCGCTAATTGTTGATGATAGATGATGTCTACGGGTGCTTCTATTCTTGTAGACAGTGTTGGGCCTCCAAGAGCAGAGGTTTGTAGAACAGCAGCAAGTTTCCCTTAAGTGGATTACCCAAGGTTTATCGAACTCAGGGAGGAAGAGGTCAAAGATATCCCTCTCAAGCAACCCTACAACCACAAAGCAAGAAGTCTCTTGTGTCCCCAACACACCTAATAGGTGCACTAGTTCGGCGAAGAGATAGTGAAATACAAGTGGTATGAATGAATATGAGCAGTAGTACGGCGCCAGAAAATAGCTTACTGGCATGCAGTTGATGGTAGTAATATTGCGGGAAGTAAACAAGCAGTAGTAACGCAGCAGTAGTAACGCAGTAAAACAGTAAACAAGCAGCGATAGCAGTATTTAGGAACAAGGCCTAGGGAATAGACTTTCACTAGTGGACACTCTCAACATTGATCACATAACAGAATAGATAAATGCATACTCTACACTCTCTTGTTGGATGATGAACACATTGCGTAGGATTACACAAACCCTCAATGCCGGAGTTAACAAGCTCCACAATTCAATGTTCATATTTAAATAACCTTAGAGTGCATGAAAGATCGATACGACTAAACCAAGTACTAACATAGCATGCACACTGTCACCTTCATGCTTATGTAGGAGGAATAATACACATCAATACTATCATAGCAATAGTTAACTTCGCAATCTACAAGAGATCATGATCATAGCATAAACCAAGTACTAACACGGATGCACACACTGTCACCATTACATCGTGCAGGAGGAATAAAACTACTTTAATAACATCACTAGAGTAGCACATAGATAAATTGTGATACAAAACACATTGCAATCATAAAGAGATATAAATAAGCACTTCACTATGCCATTCATAACAGTGAATAAGTATTCTGTGAAATATAGCCTAAGAGACCCACACGGTGCACACACTGTCACCTTTACACACGTGGGACAAGGAGTCTCCGGAGATCACATAAGTAAAACTCACTTGACTAGCACAATGACATCTAGATTACAAGCATCATCATATGAATCTCAATCATGTAAGGCAGCTCATGAGATTATTGTATTGAAGTACATAGGAGAGAGATGAACCACATAGCTACCGGTACAGCCCCGAGCCTCAATGGAGAACTACTCCCTCCTCATGGGAGCAGCAGCGGTGATGAAGATGGCGGTGGAGATGGCAGCGGTGTCGATGGAGGAGCCTTCCGGGGGCACTTCCCCGCTCCGGCAGGGTGCCGGAACAGAGACTCCTGTCCCCCAGATCTTGGCTTCGCGATGGCGGCGGCTCTGGAAGGTTTCGCGTACCGTGGCTTCCTCCGTAAGGGTTTTCGATGCAGGGGCTTTATATAGGCGAAAGGGCAGCGTCAGAAGGTCGATGAGGCGGCGACACCATAGGCTGGCGCGGCCAGGGCCCAGGCCGCGCCACCCTATCATCTGGGGCCCACAGGGCCCCCCTCTGGCGGCTCTCGGGTGTTCTGGATGCTTCCGGGGAAAATAGGAACCTGGGCGTTGATTTCGTCCAATTCCGAGAATATTTCGTTACGAGGATTTCTGAAACCAAAAACAGCAGAAAACAGCAACTGGCTCTTCGGCATCTTGTTAATAGGTTAGTTCCAGAAAATGCGTAAATACGACATATAATGTGCATAAAACATGTAGGTATCATCAATAAAGTAGCATGGAACATAAGAAATTATCGATACGTCGGAGACGTATCAGCATCCCCAAGCTTAGTTCTGCTCGTCCCGAGCAGGTAAAACGATAACAAAGATAATTTCTGAAGTGACATGCCATCATAATCTTGATCATACTATTTGTAAACATATGTAATGAATGCAGCGATCAAAACAATGGTAATGACATGAGTAAACAAATGAATCATAAAGCAAAGACTTTTCATGAATAGTACTTCAAGACAAGCATCAATAAGTCTTGCATAAGAATTAACTCATAAAGCAATAAATCAAAGTAAAGGTATTGAAGCAACACAAAGGAAGATTAAGTTTCAGCGGTTGCTTTCAACTTATAACATGTATATCTCATGGATAGTGTCAATGTAAAGTAATATAACAAGTGCAATATGCAAGTATGTAGGAATCAATGCACAGTTCACACAAGTGTTTGCTTCTTGAGGTGGAGAGAGATAGGTAAACTGACTCAACATAAAAGTAAAAAAATGGTCCTTCAAAGAGGAAAGCATCGATTGCTGTATTTGTGCTAGAGCTTTTATTTTGAAAACATGAAACAATTTTGTCAGCGGTAGTAATAAAGCATATGAGTTATGTAAATTATATCTTACAAGTTGCAAGCCTCATGCATAGTATACTAATAGTGCCCGCACCTTGTCCTACTTAGCTTGGACTACCGGATCTTTGCATGCCATGTTTCAACCAAGTGTCACAAAGGGGTACCTCCATGCCGCCTGTACAAAGGTCTAAGGAGAAAGCTCGCATTTTGGATTTCTCGCTTTTGATTATTCTCAACTTAGACATCCATACCGGGACAACATGGACAACAGATAATGGACTCCTCTTAAATGCATAAGCATGTAGCAACAATTATTATTCTCATATGAGATTGAGGATATATGTCCAAAACTGAAACTTCAACCATGATTCATGGCTTTAGTTAGCGGCCCAATGTTCTTCTCTAACAATTTGCATGCTCCAATCATTAAGGTGATAGATCCTTCAGACAAGACGGACATGCATAGCAACTCACATGATATTCAACAAAGAATAGTTGATGGCATTCCCCAGAAGCATGGTTATCGCACAACAAGCAACTTAATAAAAGATAAAGTGCATAAGTACATATTCGATACTACGATAGTTTTTAAGGCTATTTTGTCCCATGAGCTATATATTGCAAAGGTAAATGATGGAATTTTAAAGGTAGCACTCAAGCAATTTACTTTGGAATGGCAGAGAAATACCATGTAGTAGGTAGGTATGGTGGACACAAATGGCATAGTGGTTGGCTCAAGGATTTTGGATGCATGAGAAGTATTCCCTCTCGATACATGGTTTAGGCTAGCAAGGTTATTTGAAGCAAACTCAAGGATGAACCGGTGCAGCAAAACTCACATAAAAGACATATTGTAAACATTATAAGACTCTACACCGTCTTCCTTGTTGTTCAAAACTCAATACTAGATATTATCTAGACCTTAGAGAGACCAAATATGCAAATCAAATTTTAAGCAAGCTCTATGTATTTCTTCATTAATGGGTGCAAAGCATATGATGCAAGAGCTTAAACATGAGCACAACAATTGCCAAGTATCACATTATCCAAGACATTTTAGAATTACTACATGTAGCATTTTCCAATTCCAACCATATAACAATTTAACGAAGAAGAAACTTCGCCTTGAACATTATGAGTAAAGCCTAAGGACATATTTGTCCATATGCAACAGCGGAGCGTGTCTCTCTCCCACAAAGTGAATGCTAGGATCCATTTTATTCAAACAAAAACAAAAACAAAAACAAACCGACGCTCCAAGTAAAGAACACAAGATGTGATTGAATAAAAATATAGTTTCAGGGGAGGAACCTGATACTTTGTCGATGAAGAAGGGGATGCCTTGGGCATCCCCAAGCTTAGACGCTTGAGTCTTCTTAGAATATGCAGGGGTGAACCACGGGGGCATCCCCAAGCTTAGAGCTTTCACTCCTCTTGATCATAGTATATCATATTCCTCTCTTGACCCTTGAAAACTTCCTTCACACCAAACTTCAAGCGAACTCATTAGAGGGTTAGTGCATAATCAAAAATTCACATGTTCAGAGGTGACACAATCATTCTTAACACTTCTGGACATTGCACAAAGCTACTGGACATTAATGGATCAAAGAAATTCATCCAACATAGCAAAAGAGGCAATGCGAAATAAAAGGCAGAATCTGTCAAAAACAGAACAGTCCGTAAAGACGAATTTTAAAATGGCACCATACTTGCTCAAATGGAAAAACTCAAAACTAATGAAAGTTGCGTACATATCTGAGGATCACGCTCGTAAATTGGCAGATTTTTTAGAATTTTCTACAGAGACTTGTGCCAGAATTCGTGACAGACAGCAATCCTGTTTCTGCGCAGCGATCTCAAATATAACATCAACTTTAACATAGAAACTTTACTTGGCACAAAAATATGATAAGGATAGGTTGCTACAGTAGTAAACAACTTCCAAGACACAAATATAAAACAAAGTACTGTAGTAAAAAAACACATGGGTTATCTCCCAAGAAGTTCTTTCTTTATAACCATTAAGATGGGCTCAGCAGTTTTAATGATGCACTCGCAAGAAATAGAAGTTGAAGCAAAAGAGAGCATCAAGAGGCAAATTCAAAACACATTTAAGTCTAACATGCTTCCTATGCATAGGAATCTTGTAAATAAACAAGTTCATGAAGAGCAAAGTCACAAGCATAGGAAGATAAAACAAGTGTAGCTTCAAAAATTTCAGCACATAGAGAGGTGTTTTAGTAACATGAAAATTTTTACAACCATATTTTCCTCTCTCATAATAACTTTCAGTAGCAGCATGAGCAAACTCAACAATATAACTATCACATAAAGCATTCTTATCATGAGTCTCATGCATAAAATTATTACTACTCCCAACATAAGCATAGTCATTCTTATTAATTGTAGTGGGAGCAAATTCAACAAAGTAGCTATCAAATATAGGAGGTATATTGTAATCATAATCAAATTTATCCTCCATAACAGGTGGTAACAAAAGACTACTATCATTATAATCATCATAAATGGGAGGCAAAGTATCATCAAAGTAAATTTTCTCCTCAATGCTTGGGGGACTAAAAATATCATGCTCATCAAAGCCAGCTTCCCCAAGCTTAGAATTTTCCATAGCATTAGCAACAATAGTGTTCGAAGCATTCATATTAATATGTTCCATGGGTTTTTTAATTTTCGCATCAAACCATCCATGTCTTAAATCAGGAAATAGAATAAGAAGCTCATTGTTGTCCATTATGCCTAACTAGTGTAAACAAGAAACCAAATGTCGCAATTGCAGAGTCTAAAGGAAATAGCTTCGAGCACACACACAATGGCGCCAGAAAAGTACTGTTACCTGGAACCGAAGTATGAGTGCCTTTTACCTTTCCTCCCCGGCAACGGCGCCAGAAAAGTGCTTGATGTCTACGGGTGCTTCTATTCTTGTAGACAGTGTTGGGCCTCCAAGAGCAGAGGTTTGTAGAACAGCAGCAAGTTTCCCTTAAGTGGATTACCCAAGGTTTATCGAACTCAGGGAGGAAGAGGTCAAAGATATCCCTCTCAAGCAACCCTACAACCACAAAGCAAGAAGTCTCTTGTGTCCCCAACACACCTAATAGGTGCACTAGTTTGGCGAAGAGATAGTGAAATACAAGTGGTATGAATGAATATGAGCAGTAGTACGGTGCCAGAAAATAGCTTACTGGCATGCAGTTGATGGTAGTAATATTGCGGGAAGTAAACAAGCAGTAGTAACGCAGCAGTAGTAACGCAAAGAAACAAGAAACAAGCGATAGCAGTATTTAGGAACAAGGCCTAGGGAATAGACTTTCACTAGTGGACACTCTCAACATTGATCACATAACAGAATAGATAAATGCATACTCTACACTCTCTTGTTGGATGATGAACACATTGCGTAGGATTACACGAACCCTCAATGCCGGAGTTAACAAGCTCCACAATTCAATGTTCATATTTAAATAACCTTAGAGTGCATGAAAGATCGATACGACTAAACCAAGTACTAGCATAGCATGCACACTGTCACCTTCATGCTTATGTAGGAGGAATAATACACATCAATACTATCATAGCAACAGTTAACTTCGCAATCTACAAGAGATCATGATCATAGCATAAACCAAGTACTAACACGGATGCACACACTGTCACCATTACATCATGCAGGAGGAATAAAACTACTTTAATAACATCACTAGAGTAGCACATAGATAAATTGTGATACAAAACACATTGCAATCATAAAGAGATATAAATAATCACTTCACTATGCCATTCATAACAGTGAATAAGTATTCTGTGAAATATAGCCTAAGAGACCCACACGGTGCACACATTGTCACCTTTACACACGTGGGACAAGGAGTCTCCGGAGATCACATAAGTAAAACTCAGTTGACTAGCACAATGACATCTAGATTACAAGCATCATCATATGAATCTCAATCATGTAAGGCAGCTCATGAGATTATTGTATTGAAGTACATAGGAGAGAGATGAACCACATAGCTACCGGTACAGCCCCGAGCCTCAATGGAGAACTACTCCCTCCTCATGGGAGCAGCAGCGGTGATGAAGATGGCGGTGGAGATGGCAGCGGTGTCGATGGAGGAGCCTTCCGGGGGCACTTCCCCGCTCCGGCAGGGTGCCGGAATAGAGACTCCTGTCCCCCAGATCTTGGCTTCGCGATGGCGGCGGCTCTGGAAGGTTTCGCGTACCGTGGCTTCCTCCGTAAGGGTTTTCGATGCAGGGGCTTTATATAGGCGAAAGGGCAGCGTCAGAAGGTCGAAGAGGCGGCGACACCATAGGCTGGCGCGGCCAGGGCCCAGGCCGTGCCACCCTATCATCTGGGGCCCACAGGGCCCCCCTCTGGCGGCTCTCGGGTGTTCTGGATGCTTCCGGGCAAAATAGGAACCTGGGCGTTGATTTCGTCCAATTCCGAGAATATTTCGTTACTAGGATTTCTGAAACCAAAAACAGCAGAAACAAAGAATCGGCTCTTCGGCATCTTGTTAATAGGTTAGTTCCATAAAATGCGTAAATACGACATATAATGTGCATAAAACATGTAGGTATCATCAATAAAGTAGCATGGAACATAAGAAATTATCGATACGTCGGAGACGTATCAATAGACTGACTTCCTGTTGGTTCCGGTGCTTTAGCTAGGACAGGTGAAAAGAGTTTCACGCCCCTGCTTTCTTTTGCGTCGACGCTAGGACTACCGCTGGGATTCGCCTCTCCAACCGCCAAACGACGAGGAAATAATTCCTAGCGCCCTTGCAGTAGCGCCTGTGTTGGACATGCCCTAATGTTTTCCAGCTAAAAGATGCAATCTTTTAAGCACTTGGGTACGGTATTTCCCCACCAGCCTGGATGCAGGCCGCCAAACGCGTCTTAACCAAGGTTTAAAATAGCGTGCTAAATGAATTAGCGGCAGCCACCTTCAAACGATATGGACGCTATATCGTGGTAATAGTGTGGTATATTTTAAATAGCATTTTCAAAATAATACTAAATATAGCCTAAAAATAAATAATTTTACTAGAACGAATAGATATATATAGTCCAAAAGTGACTGAATCATACATACATAACCACATATAGAAATAGATCTCAAGTATTTTAGAAGGCTAACATCAACATTTCACAAGGCAACAACATAGTATAAATTATTTATTAAAAAATATTAGCATTAGCGATATTATCTTCTGATTTAGAAGTGGAACCAACAGGTTGTAGTTCATCACCACGAAAAAGTGAAAGCAACTTGCCTGAAAAAAATAGCGCGCTAACGCTATGAAGTTTTAGGGCGATATAGCATGTTGTTTCGCAAATAGCGCCACAGCGAGCAAAATTACTAAGCGTGGACCCTCAAGATATGCTATAGCGCGCTATTAGCTTCACTGAGGCCCTGGTTTGACAAAGCAGCCTGAGTACGTATCTAAAAAAAATCAGCCTGAGGACACATGCTTGTAAAAAAAAGAGAGCAGACTACAATTACTTCAGTCCCGAACCCTCTATCTCTCCCACCCACTTCACCTCTTTTACACTAATGACTGCCATGAACGGCTCGCCTCCTCCTTCCACCGGCAGCTGCTTTGCCGACACAGATGAACATCACCAATATTTCCTGAACTCAGCCGATTTGATCCACCGCATCCTCCAGCAGCTTGATGGACGTCCAGTCTCTTCTATCCAGATCGTGACTAGAGAAGGATCTACGAGTACATCCGTTTCTTACCCTTTGGCAGCGTCGGTTCCATCTCTCGCGGTACTTTCTTCTCCGGTGGAAGCACCATCTGGCTCGGCACTGATTTCCCTGGCGGCGGCACCAGCTTCTCCGGCTGCGCCGACCCCAACCCCCGCGGCACGGTCTTCTCCGGTGGCGGCACCA
Organism: Lolium perenne; assembly: GCF_019359855.2. Taxonomy (NCBI): domain Eukaryota; kingdom Viridiplantae; phylum Streptophyta; class Magnoliopsida; order Poales; family Poaceae; genus Lolium; species Lolium perenne. Next base: position 107,177,334 of record NC_067248.2, read on the forward strand.
CCAAAAGTGGCTGTAAGTTGTCCTGAACTCACTAGGATGCAGGTGTAAGTAGTCAATGATAGTTGGGATCTTAAACAAGTTCTTTTTTCTTTAAAATTTAATGATGGGAAACCGTAGTATTCTACTACAAATGTTTTTTTAATGACGGGAAACAGTAGATGTTAAGTACTAGTTCTGGCAAAAAAAGATGTTTAGTAATAGTATCCATCACAGAGCAGGGTTTCGCAGTCTGAACATACAAATATATGCTCCATGTTACCTGTTTCAGAAAGTCCGAAAGCTTGCTCAAGCACTGTAAAATCAAATTGTCTTGCTGCTGCTAGATTTTGTGCAAACTAATTAAAGAGATAGCTAGATGCATTTTCTCCGTGTATGCTACGTTCTGATTTATATGCTGTTGATTGATATATACCGTGCTTAACTAGATGCAGAAGCAAACTCGCTCCAACGTCAATGAGCAACTACGTCTTAGGACTGTCGATTGTACATGTCCTCTGCACCGCCCCGAGTTCAGAATTCAAAGAAATTCACTAGCCAAAAAGCCAAAGGTGACGGGCAGGCGTGATGCAGTAATTCAACGTTGTATATTAAAAGGGCGAGGGAAAGGCCGCCCTAAACGGGTTGGTCACTCGGCGGACCCTCCTCAGCCCTCGCGCTTCTATGTGCAACTGGACGGCAACGATGACATGTATATGTTGGTCATCCCCAGAGAATTCAAGCAATGTCTGAAAGGGATTCTTTCCAGGCCTATCAAGCTCAAGACCAGCGTAGGCTGCGCCTGGTATGTGCACATCGATGAGTACCAGGGTGAACTGGTCTTGAAGGATGGTTGGTTCGGGTTTGCATAGGCGCATGAACTGCAGCTTGATGACCTTCTCGTCTTCGAGGTGAAAGACACTTCCTTGATGAATGTGTTGATCTACGACAGTAACACCTCCACCCAGAGGATAATATTTTGTGCTGATCACCCTTAGTTTCATGCATGAAAGGAGTGTTTTTAGGAAGAGGGGATCAGAATCACCTCAATATTTTATTGAATTAACTAGATGCTGCTTTTGGACCTGGGTTACTGCCCTGCTGATGTTCAAGCTGAACTTGGTTTTTGTATTAAGCTGAACTGGGGATCAGATACACTGTGATGAGACTTTGTTAATTAGCTAACATAGTATATGTTAGACTTGTTTTATTTTACTTTAATTTACTGTGATATGCTGCGGTAGTTTCAATGTGCGGTCTGATGATTTGTATTATATCTAGGTACACGGAGCTCAATATTTTGAAATATTCATAGATTTGTAAGTGTAAATGTGATATATCCCAGATGTAGTCAATGCTATCTTGTACGAACTTGTAAAATCTCAGGGAAAAATACATTTTATTTTAGAAAGTGTAAAAGTGACCAATTTTTTGATCTGATTGTAGCGAACACAAGTGCAGATGGTCAAACCCCAAAAACTTCTCATATTCATTGTTACATGGTCGAGATATAAAGGTATTTCACGCACTGGTTTAATACTCAACTGCTTACATCCATGTTTGTTTGCAGTTTTTTTTTTGACACCTCTTAATGCTCCCTCCGATCCATTTTTTTTTAGATACACAGTACAAACACAGACGCTCTCATATAGATGTATCTAGACACATATTAGTTGTAGAGACATCCATTTTATCATCATGTAATGAGGATTAGATGGAGTATCGTTTTCATTTTACCAAAAGAAATGGATATATTACTGTATAGTACAACGTAGCCTGAAGCCCTGAGCTTTGAATGCAATTTCTGTGTGCACACTGAACGGATCATAACCCACACGACATGTCTCACTGGTCTGTAGGTCCGGACCCCACCAGATACTGATAAAGCCTAGTGACCCGCCGGGTGAAGTTTCGTGTGTGGATTCCTGCGTACCTGGCTTCGTTCCTCCAAGACACGCGCATTTTTTTTGACCGGGGGACACGCGCATTTATTCCCTTGCTGATGTATCATTCTTAGTTTCACAGCCCCCTCATGTTCAGATCTCCCCAGATCCCTCGCCGTCCATCTCCCCTGAGTCCTCTCCCTACACCACCGGCGTCCACCACCGCTCGGACTACGCGGCTTGGACTCCGTCCTCTACGGATGCGGCGACGTCGCATCTAAAAACTCTACTAAGGCGGCGCGGCATCCCCGATTCTCTCGGTCCATGGCTGTAATGGCGGTATGTTTCCCCCGAATCACTAGCGTTGCCGGTCACATCTTTATTATATCTAAGCTGTATTGCCGGTTGCTTAGCATTGTTTGATATACAGTATTTCTCTCATCCAGTGTATATATTAATCCTCTGGTAAAGACTCGGGTTACACATGCACGCATGCTAGATATGTTGGGACTGGATCTAATGTGTGCAGTAATAATCGTTCAAATATGATATTGGTCAATCCACGGCCGATGATCACATATGAGGACACCGAGCATGCATGTCTGGCTTGTGGACTCTTTAGGCCGACGCTGATTTTTTTTGTTTGCTTGGTCAATCTGTAGTGGCGGATGATGAACTGCAGATGCATTACTCTGATGCTAGACATAGCCAGCAAGCATGCATGGCTCATGCTAGCTTGATTTCTATTCTCATAGCTACTATTTATATCGATTTGGCTTCTGCGATACAATGATACACTATGCTGAATAATTTGATGATACAAGGTTGTACATATCAGCCTAGCTAGATTCAGAAGCTTATTGTTCAGACTGTGTGTTTGATAAGAACAATGATCCGCTGAGTTTGCTAGGTGCCTTTGATTATGCATTTGCTTGGAATTACGGTCAGAAGCTAGAGGCATTATCTAATTGAGGCCTCTTTTTGCAGTGTTCAAACAAGAAGCTCAAGCTTGGAGAGAGCTTATCATGGAAGGAGACATCTGTAGAGCCAGCCCCAGTGTGCAAGGTGTTTGGGTGCATCGATGAGGAGAATACCCCTGACAGCTTCTGCAAGGTACTATGTACATCAGAGTTAGAGGTGATTTCCATCCCCAGTCGTGTTCTACCCTGGTTTTACGGTGGGTGTCCAGAGTCCATCAACCTGAAGATGTCCACTGCATGCACCTGGATTGTGGACCTGAAGCAACAAGATGGCAATGTTTTAATGGACGCAGGATGGCCAGAGTTTGTCAAAGCACATGACTTGAAGGTAGGATACCTCCTGACCTTCAAGAAGCTTGACACCAAATCATTGCAGGTGCTCATATTTGGTTACAATTGCTGTGAGAAGGTTATATGGTGTTCAGGTTATCACCCATCGCTGGAGCAACAATATGAATCACAGCTGTATTAAGTTTTCTTACAAATGTTCTGTAGAGAGAGCTGGT